>NW_022589714.1:27298266-27515924 GCF_004348235.1 Phoca vitulina
CAGGCATTTTGGAAAAAAGTTTGGGAGTTCCCCAAAAAGTTAAACATTGAATCATCCTGTAACACATCAATTCTACTCCTAAGTATATACCCAAGAGAAATGAAAACATATATCCATGCAAAAACTTGTAGACAAATGTGCATAGTTATATTATTCATAATAGCTAAAATGTAGAAAATCCCAAATGTCTATCAACTCATGAAGAGATAAATAAAATGTAGCATCCTTAGAGTGAAATATCATTCAGCAATGAGAAATAAAGTTCTGGTACATGTTAAAACATGTATGAGCTTTGGAAATATGCTAAGTGGAAGACACCAGTCACAAAAGATCACACATTATGTGATTCCATTTATATGAAATGTCAAAAATAGAGACAGAAAATTTATAGAGACAGAAAATAGATTGGTGGGTTCTTAGGGGTAAGAGATTGTGGGGGTGGGGAGTAGGTATGATTGCTAATGCATATAAGAATGTCCTTTCATTTAGAGAGAACAAAAATGTTTCTTAAAAAGTGGATTGTGGTGATGGTTGCACAACTCTGTGAATATACAAAAAATATTGAATTATACACTTCAAATGGGTGAATTGCATGGTATGTGCATAATATTTCAATAAAGCTATTTAAAAAAAGATGTAGTAAGTTCAAATGTTTTCTGCAAAGTACCTGCTGATAAATAATAGAATGAATAACAGTAGGCTTTAAACACCTTATATTTTCACAAGTTTTGTAAATTTGTCCGACTAAACGCTTTTCTGCTCCACACACATTTTTACCACCATCGGTTGTAACACATCTTAGTAGATTCCACTTCAGGTTGTATTGAATCATTGTTTTCTCAACTCCTTTGAAAATACTGTCTCCTGTAGTTGTTTCACAAAGACTATAGAGGCTAATTTGTCAGTCACTCTAAACTCAGCAATTACTCCCAAATAAACAAGAACAACTGAGTGGTATCAGTAGCATCTGTTGACTCATCAAGCACCAAGAAAAACTCAAAGTCATTTGCCCTGTTTTTAAATTGATTATTATGTTGTTCCTGATGTTCTCAGTTCTTTGAGCAACTGCTTTTGCTGAAAGTCTAATGATCTTAAGTAAGTTTATTTTTTTTCCAGGTCCATGTCTTTAGCTACTGCAATCAAGCATGATTTAATTAACTCACTATCTGTTAATGGTTTTCCTTGTGTGGCTAACAAATGAACCACTCAGAAACTTATTTCAGATGCAGACTCACTTTCATTTCATTTCATTTTGTTTTGTTTCATTTGTTTGTTTAGTAAGCTCTGCACCCAATGTGGGGCCTGAACTCATGACCCCAAGACCAAAAGTCGCATGCTCCACTGACTGAGCCAGCCAGGCACCTCCATTTCTTATTTTTGTGAAGAAATTCTACTGGGACGAGATATTTCATTTTGCTTTATTTATTTATTTATTTATTTATTTATTTATTTATTTTTATAGTTGCTGTCCTGTGAATTGGAAATATTGTGATGAGTGCTTAGTTTGGTAATATTGACACATATCATGTTCTTTGAGCACACTTACGGTATCACTGGATCATAAACACAAGGCTTTGCCACCTGATTTGATAACAAAATAAGCCTGTGGCTTTAAAAGCATGAAATACAGTTTTCTCTTTTTTTTGTTTTTTGACATGATTGGCATGCACCAGTAATAAAAAAATAAAATAAAATGCCACAATGTGATAATATGCATGACACTGAAACACTGTGAAGTTATCGTAACTGCATTACTGTGATTTGTGGGGCCCTGAGCAGCAGTACAAAGTGATAAGATTGCCTCATACGGTTTCTGTCACAACTACTCAAGTCTGCCCTCATAGCATGAAAGCAGCCATAACAAGATGCAAAAACCTAAGTGTGGGTATGTTCCACTAAAACTATTTATGGACACTGAAACTTTAATTTTACAAAATTTTCACATATCATGGCATGTTGTTCTTATATTGATTTTTTTCGACTATTTAAAAATGTAAAGAACATTCTTAGCTTGCATGCTGCATAAAAACAGGTGGCAGGCAGATGAGCAGTAGTTTGCTGAACCCCATGGGGGCTCAGTTATCATACTTAAATGGAGTTTAAACCGTATCATCTGCTTTCTTTTTGTTCATCTTCATTTCTTTTCCTGCAGAGCAAGCCAGCTGCTTTAACTTCTTTTGCCTCAGTGCCTTACTTCACTGTACATTACTACTAATAAATTAAGAACAGTACTTGAGAGACATAATATACAGCAGGTAAGATCCTACAGCAAATTATTATTATTTGATAAAGTTGAATTTTGCCAGATTTAACTGATAGGGACCTGTTAAGTATCATTTAGTGATGGTGACAGATGCCAGACTCCTAGGTCACTGGGGTTGAGGATAACCCCAGGGGTGGAGGGAAGGGAATAGGGAGTTATTGTTTAATGGGTATAGAGTTTCGGTTTTGCAAGATGAAAACGGTTCTGGAGATTGATGGTGGTGATGGTCGCACAACAATGTGAATATACTTAATGGCCCTGAATTATACACCTTAAAATGGTTAAGATGGTAAATTTTATGTTATGTGTTTTTACCACAATAAGAAAATTGGAGAGGGGCGCCTGGGTGGCTCAGTCGTTAAGCGTCTGCCTTCGGCTCAGGTCATGATCCCAGGGTCCTGGGATCGAGCCCCGCATCGGGCTCCCTGCTCAGCGGGGAGCCTGCTTCTCCCTCTCCCACTCCCCCTGCTTGTGTTCCCTCTCTCACTGTGTCTCTCTCTGTCAAATAAAAAAAATCTTTAAAAAAAAAAAGAAAAAGAAAATTGGAGAAAATTAGTTTATAAAAATGTTGTTTTTGTAATATCCCTACCTGTACTAAAATCTTAGTTACAGAGCAAATATCAAGTTTCTTCAAAAACACACAATTCTTTCAAGACTGACCAGCAGGGACATATCTAACCTCTTTTAGAATGACTACTTTTCAGTAGACTTCAGGCCAATATTCTGTTAAAACATCCACAAACAGATGATTCAATGTTTATACTACCTGCTAATTAACAAATTCAGAAAGGATGTTGTGAACTTGGTAATGTATTAAATACTCCTCTTAGTTCCTAATAGTAGAAAATTCACCATGTAGTTATCATCCCCTCTTCATTTTTTGCTAGCAGACAGCGTTTCATTAATTCCCAAGGTAGTACTTGTAGGATGTGAAATTAAACATAAACACAGCCATGAGAACACCCATGATATGTGTTTGGTTGGATAATATAAGTCAGCGGCTTTCAACCATTTTTTGGCAGTTCACAGCGAAAAATACAGTTTACATTTTGATCCAGGAAATACACACACAAAACTAAAACAAAACTTCATGAAACATTCTTACCCTTACTACATGTGATGCACTCTCTCAGTTTCTCTGTTGCTCCTGACCTGGCAAGGTGCTAAATGACCCAGCTTTTGTCTTATCTGCAGTTAGGGTGACCGGTTTACTTTCATCTTGATATATTCAGGAAGAAGACTTCTATAGCAGAGAGGTATTAGCACAGAAATCAGAGGCTGGGAATGGTGGAAGACAATCTTTACCTGTTCCACAATGTCATTTATCTCCACCAGTTGTCTACGAAAAGCCTGTAGCCATGTGTGGAATTGTCTGAAAGCTTGCACAAGAAAGTATATGCAAAACTTAAAGAGACTCTGGACGAGTTTTCCTGTGGTTCTAGGGCCTCCAAAATATTTTCTAAGAAATACCAGTTTTTGTGAGTAGTTTTTCCTTGGCTATTTTTCTGTTACCATCTTCCCTGCACCCCCACCAACCCTCGGTATTGATGCGACTTTTCCCCATTTATCAGAAACACAGATGCCAAGTTAAACATAAAGAAAAATAAGAATCAATTAAAAGTTCTATTTTAGAATAACTATAAGTCATGTAAATCATCTTCCATTTCATATTTTCTTGATTAATGCAGGACATTCTATTCATCTTGAAAGTTGAGGGCAAGATGAGATCATTATGCTTTTTGCTTTAAGTAATTGTACTCTAGAACATTAAATTTTAGACCAACTTCTAAAATTCACGAAATGTAATAGTTCTGATGCAAGAATCAATGACTACGCATTAAAAATGAGGAGTGAATCAACTTTTGAATATTAATTTATCATATCAATTATAACATGAAAGGAGAAACCAATTTCTCTTTGAAATATCTGCCCCATTATACCCTATATTAATATATATTAATGAAATAGTTGGTTACCATTTAGATAGTCTCTATTATTTTTGTACCTTTATAGTCTCAAAAGCTGAGGTCTAAACATAATGTGCTGAGTCACATATTTCAGATAATTTACTTAATAAATCACCTTAAGTGGTTTGCCCCCTCATCTACTACCAATAATTTTCTCACTCTAATTTTCTTTCATACCATGTTAAAGCAACATAAAGCAAAATAAAAAAAAAGCAATGATCAGCTACATTTCACATTTTTTTATTAAGTTATTTCTCTACCTCCTATATATAGGTCATTAGAAAAATACATTCATGTGTCTTTATGAGTGACAGTATTTTTCTTCAATAGATTCATAGAATAATGAAGATGGGAGGAAATGTAAGAGACCATCTCCTCTCTGTTACCTGTATTGCCAAGCCTGGGTGTGGGCAGCCATAAGGCAAGTCAGGACTAGGAATTTAGAAAAGGTTGGAGAATGCAAGTATTGATGGAAAAAGGAAGCCCAAGGAAATGGAATGGATCTACTTAATCCAGCTGAAGTCTAGAAAGCTACCTAAAAGCAAGGAAGTATGATAGATGAATACAGTGAGTTCAAAGTGAGGGAGCCAACCTCAAGGTTCAGGAGTGTCAAAGACTGAGAGGAACAGGGAGCTCAGAGGTGGTGGCATTTTGGGACAAGGTTGTGAATTCTTGATTCCATAGTAGAGAAATGGCTCAAACAGCCAAGGGAGGCAGAACCTCAGGCAGATATACCTCCTGTTCACAGAAAGAAGGGGGAGACTAAACTTGTCCTCCTACCAAAGGATTGAAAGCTTAGTGAAATACCTTTTTTTGTTTGTTTTCTTGCTATGTAGGTCACTCGAGAGACTCTTCCAGTCTGAATCTTTTGTGAATATATTAGATGATAAAGCAGGGTCACACAGGACCTAGAATCAATCAAACTGTCCGGATCCCTAACCATAGATCCAATACTTACTAATCACGTAACATTTCTGTCTCTGTTTCCCCATCTGTGAATAATAACAGTACCCCATCATGAGTTGATATCGTAGGTATATTAATAGCATATTCATTATTTTATTTATTTAGTTTATTAATAGTAGTATTTTTATTAGTAACTGAAGGAAAAAGACCCAGATCCCCCTTATACAAGCTTAGATCAAACATGTAGTGTGTGTGTATGTGTGTATGGGGGGGGTGTTTACAAGCAGCAGTGGTGGGGGAGGCATTAAGAAACATAGTTAATTAATCTGGATGCCTATGATGCTATGTTAGACAAACCACAGTCTTATTTAAAAATATAAAGACAAATTATTAGGGCTATCCATTTTTTTAAAAGTAGGCTCATACCAACATGGGGCTTGAACTCAAGACCCTGAAACAAGAGTTGTATGCTCCACCGACTGAGCCAGCCAGGCACCCCAAGAGCTATCTTTTTTAGGAAAGACAGTCAGATGGTCTCTAACAGAGGCCTTTTTCCAAAGTGGGACTCTGCTTAGCCCCCCCAAACTTGTTTAGCTTCCTGGAGGTGCTGACTTGAATTTACCCAAGTGATAGTGATGGGGCAATGAAATAATAAGAATGGATCTATAATTTTTCAACAAAAGAAGTCTTGCTGCATTGAAGGATAGAGGAAGTGGTCTAGGCAAATCCTTCATAGGCTAAAAGGGAGGAGCAGATCCCTCGTGTGCTGGGAAACAGTTGATATACTGCTGGAGTGTCTGGTTGGCCCTCATTCATCTGGTTTGGGTTAGTCTAAGGACAGTCAGAAGAGAGATAGGGTAGCTGCCCAGCAAACCTAACTGGGAGGAATTCCTTTAGGGGTGAGGCTACAGTGGGCAGGGAGGCAGTGTAAATGAAAAGCATGCAACAGAAACTGTATGGTTTTTGAAGTGCTGGAGAATCGTGATGGCATTTGCCATCTTGGGGGAAATTCTATATCTCTAAGCCTCAAGGTCCTTATCTATAAAGAGATGAGTAATACTTACCCATGGTTGCTGTGAGGATTAAATGAGTAAATGTATGTAAAAACATTTAGCAGAAACTTAGCAGAGAATAGATACTCAGCAAGTGTTAGCTACTACTAAAACAACTTGGTAGTCCACCCCAGGATAATCATTCAGTAACGAGGAAGCTCAGGACATGGTGTCCCATGCTGTTTGACTGAGAGAGAGAGAGAGGTGGATAAGATTATACCAACCAACTCCCAGGGTGCTGCTGCTGGTGCCCCTTAATCTAGGCACTAAGACCCAGACTTCAACAGCTCGCAGGTGGCAGACCGCCAGGGGTCTGGTACACTACTCGCAGTCCTACCGTGTCTTCTCAAGGCGGATTCCTGCCTCATTTCAAATGGCCACAAAATGAAATTGTGCAAAGAATGGTGCTCACTAGAGCGAAGAGTCTGAGCCACTCAATAAATGGTGTCAGTGCAAAGTTGGTCTCTGTGTGGAACGCATGAATGTTGTGCCACTAAACCCTTCATAGGCTAGAGGGTCAGAAGGGAACTTGGAGGAAATAGAACCAGCCAAACCGAGAGATCAGAACACCCCTGGAAACTGGGCCTGCCCACTGGAGTGAGAAAGTCACATGATGAAATAATAAGCCTCATGATGTGGCAGAATGGGATCACAGTGATAAGACAATGAGATCCAATGTTCTGAAAATATGGTGGTGCGGTGGAGTCAAGGTTCATAAGTATGGCAAGTGTGGGAAGCTAGAGATACAGGTGGATGGAGCTGAGCACTTGGCATGGACAGGAGGTCTTCCATACCAAATAAAGGAATTATCCTGGTGGGATTGAGGGCCCCAGTTACCAAGTCTCCATAGAAGGATGAATGGTGAAAAGCTTCATAGACTGTGGCTTGAGGCAGGATTTAGGAAAAGTAATTGCTACATTTGCCAGGATGTCTAGGAGTAGCTTTGGGGAGCCTGATATTAAGTCCTTCTGCCTTTCTTTTAAGCCTTAAGACTATGGAGTCCTTGCAGACTCTGAGCTCAAGACCAAATTTTAGTACCAGTGTTTTTGGCTCAGAATGGGTTTATGCATCCAAATATCTAGATATAAATTGGGATGCTTAACTGGTCTGAAGGTAGCTCAGGAATCAAGTTAGCCCTTCCCATGACAGCAGTCTGTGGAAGTGGTCCTAGATAGTTAACACAGTCTTCCTTTTCAGGGTTAGAACAGTATCTCAATGAGAGTTAACCTTAGGGAACTCATTTTTCTCTTTCCTAATCTGTTCAAAGTTGCAAGAGGACAGGAAACTCACAGCACATCATCTCCAGTTAGTCTCAGGGTGGGCAGCATTTGCCTGCATTTGGGAGATGTCCCAGAACTTTTATATATTAGAGTTGAGAAATTCCTCTGCTCATGCTAAGACTCTTCTCCCAGTCTCAAGGAGGTACCTAGGTGATGCTAATGTTGATGGACTGAGAGAAGCATTTGATACTGCAGAAGCCTTGGAATCTCTTTGGATCTGTATGGTTCTGATAATTCTCTCTCTCCCTCTCCCTCTCTCCCCCTTGCTTCTTCCCTTCCTTCCTCTCTATTTTGTTTTTTTAAGATTTTATTTGTTTGCCAGAGAGAGAGAGAGAGAGAGAGAGAGAGAGAGAACAAGTGGGGGGAGGGGCAGCAGGTAGAGGGAGAAGCAGGCTCTCCGCTGAGCAAGGAGCCCAGTGCGGGACCCCATCCCAGGACCCTGGCATCATGACCTGAGCTGAAGGCAGACGCTTAACTAACTGAGCCACCCAGGCATCCCTCTCTTTTGTTCTTAATAACTCTTTAAGAACTTGACGAAAACTATGGACCATGGTCCCCAAAAGAGACCCACATTTTTATATATAATTTCAGGATCCTAGAAGTCCATTCATTAATTCCAAGTCCATTAATTCCAGAACTCCTGCAGCAGATAGGACAGCAAGAACAGGCTTTAGGTTTTGGGTTTTCTTCATTGAAATACAAACTCCACTATATTCAAATTTAGTGTGTTTGCTGTTTGTTTCCCTATTTTACCCCAAAAACTTTTTGGGGTTAACAAAGACATTTTAAGATATACTTTTCTTTCTGTTATAGATCCACAGGATGTCATTACATTGGGATAATTTCAATAACCTTTGGAATAGTGTGTTACTGAAACATTTTTTTACTAATCATCAGTTACTCATTAAGTTCTCTGTTCTTGTTACCTCTGCTGTCTTAGCGACATTATTCTTTCAGGCTATCAGCATGCTAATGAATTAGCATATAAATCTATTGGCAGAAAATATTTAATGTAAAAGTGCTACAAAAAATTATAAGAAATGGAGGAAATTTAGCTATTAGATGTTGCTGTCATTTCATTAACACAATTTGGAATTTCATTCACAAACATTAGTCAAGATTTTATTCATCTCATATTTACTATGCAACTATAAACTTCTTACCCTACTTTTTTTCTTTTTTCACTTGAGAATGTATAAATGCTTGTAACCCTTACGTTGGAACTGGAAGGCATTAACTTCAGCTTTCAAACTTGCTTTGTAAATTGCCCCCACTTAGAAATGGTAGAAATATTTTACACTGTCTGAATGATAATGAGCAATGCTGCTCAGTGATTTATAACTCTAAGAGCTTTATAATTTGATTTATGAACAGCTCTCAAATTTTCCATTAGCAGTTCATACAACTATGAGTAAATTTTCTGGCCAAATGACTCAGTATTTTGCTGCATGACTAATCCCACACTCAATATTAGAAATTATATAAATGAATTCTATTTGCTAGTGGATAATAAATGATTACTTTCCAAAAACTGTCTGCAAAGCTTTATAGGATAGATGAATTCAATTATACTGACATTTTTTTAAACTCTCAGACTCAGTAGACTTTTTTGAGAAGCCTGTAATGTTCACAAAAAAGAACATTCCCCCCACCCCAACAATATTATTCGGGATTCTGCAACCCATAGGACAACAAATCCTAATTAGGCTCTAAAATTTCTAAAATGTTACAAGAACAATTTGGAACAATTCACTTGAGATTGCCTCCAACATTACATTAGACGATGTAATTTCTTCTAGATGATGCAGCTCCTTTACCTTTCAATACAAGAACCCATGCTTTGTTGGCACAGGTCTTGGTCTCAGATTGTTATGAAAAATGATTTGGGAATACATAGGCCATACAACACGTTTCTTCAGATGCCTCTCAATTTTCCTTTTATGCCACTTAAATTCTGAGAGTAGAAAACTTTACCTAGGAACAAGTAGGTTACCAGTCCAAACTCAGTATGACTTATTTCTAAAAATTTGTTGCTAGAGCCATTCTTACCTAAACTTTTTGCTTTCAAGAGGGTAATATTTCAATGTAATTACATTGTGTGATTACCAGCTGGGTAATATACTCACTTCCATTTAGGTTTGTAATAAAAGCTTACAGATAATCTGGGCTCCATTCCAAGGTATTCTTTATCTTTCCCTAAAAATCTTTCCTCTAGTCTGAGTGTTAGTAGCTAGGGTTAGTGGGGAGGAGACCATGGGCAGGGAGTCATCCTAACTAGTCTGGGTCAGTGTTAACTGAGGAGTCAAAAGCAGCGAAGAGCAGAAAGAGCCCATCTGGGGGACTACAGATATGTTAAACAGCTAAACCATAAATGCCCAGAAGAATACCCCTTCTCCCCTTTCTTTAACTCTTAATTTCTCTCCCACTGCTGGTTCCATTTCTCAAGTTCCCTGGAAACTTGCTTACGTACCCCATCCTGATAAAAAAAAAAATTAAAAAAGCCATTACTTAGGCTTTAATCATGATTCTACTCATCCTTTTTAGATGAATTATCTTTTAGAGCTAGAATTTAACTTTTACAGTTAAATTTCTCCAAAGTTTGTGGACAGAGGCTCTCTCCTGTTTTCACCTCCTACTCCCTCTTCAATCCGTTAACGACTGGTTTTAGCCTCTCCCACTAGGATGAATCAGTTCTCTGGAAGGTTTGCAGAGGTCTCCTAGTCACCAATCCTCAGTCCTCACACGCCTTAACCTCCCATTTGTGCGTCTGTTCTAGAAAGCCACTAAATTGGAACACTTCCTATTTGGGCTTCCACAGACTTGCTTTCTGCTGTCCTTCTCCAGTCCACAAATGGAAGTCATCTCCAAAGTTCTGATTCCAATTCTTTCTATAGTTTCTCTCCCTTAGTCATTTTGTCCATATCCATGACCTCAACTATAATTCATGTTGATGACTCCCAGTCTGTCTCTGGTTCTAACCTCTCCACCCATGTTTCCATGTGCTTGCTGGATAATTTCACATGGATATCCTTCCAATACCTCTACCTCAATGGATGTAAGACTCAGTTTGTCATCTTTTCCTTCAGAACTGTCCTTCCACCCTAGCTCAAAACTTGAGTCATCTTCATTTCTTCCCTTTTTCTCAGTTGGCCCATACACAGATTAGGATGGAGGCTTCTTTTCTTTCTGACCCATAAATTAGGAATTTGTGCCACAACTTCCTATCTCTAGAGAAATACTGCAGAGCTTCTTTCTTTTTATTAAAACCCCTTACTCACTCTTATTTTGGCAGGTGAATAACTCAGTGATGGGGGAAATCAGGGAGGGCCTTCCAGCCACTAGTGGGCAGGGCTGATGTCTGAAAGTCCCCTTCTCACATATGGTCCTGTTCTTGCTCAGTCATACTGCAAGCCTCATGGGTGGGAGAGTGTCAGGCTATTTTTGGCTTCTGGTCTCCAGGTAAGAAGTAGTATCCTGGTGCCCTAGTGTTGGGAAGGCCTGTAGTTCTTCAGCTGTGACTGGGTGGGTACACAGAGTTAGGGGAAAAGGAATAAGATGTCCCATTTTGGCCTTGGATCTAAGCCATGTTCTTCAACCTGAATTTACCCTGAGTAAAGTTACTATTTTAATTTCCTTTTGGTTCCTTATGTGCATTTTCAATTTGGTTGAGAATCCAAAGGGAAGAAGGGCTGCATGATGGATCATCTTCTACATACTTGATACCAAACACTCTTAGCCATTTTTATCAACTCATTTGTTTTCCCTTGGGTGACAGTGCTAACTCACTAGCATAAAAAGTCAAAAAATTATCTATACTTTTCCATCTTGGTTGTTCATTTCTTCGTATGAAACATTTGATCAAGGACCTTCCTCCTCCATTCCTACTGCCAAACCTTAATTTTTTGTGACTTTGATATAATGTCAATTATTTTTTGTAATGAAAACCTAGCAGAAAGAAAATATATGAATTCTACTAAATTAACTTCCAAAAAGGATTGATTGGCTGATTTAATATTTATTAAATTCCACAATGCATTAGCATCACATAAACACACAGAAAGAAGCAATTAATAACAGGCGGAGCAAGATGGCAGAGGAGTAGGAGACCAGGATTTCATCTCCTCTCAGGAATTCAGCTGGATAGGGATCAAACCATTCTGAACACCTATGAACTCAACAGGAGATCAAAGAAAAGAAGAGCAACAACTCTCTGAACAGAAAAGCGACCACTTTCTGGAAGGTAGGATGTGCGGAGAAGTGAATCCGAGGCGATGTTCGGGAGGATAGACTATGGGGGAGGGGCCTCCGTCGGCCGCTTCTGGCAAGTGATAGAGCCGCGGAGCACAAAATTGGAACTTTTAGAAGTCTGCTCCGCTGAGGGACGTCACTCTGGTGGCTAAGTGGGGGGTGGAACCCTCGCGGGACAGTGTGGTCTCAGGACCCTCGGGGTCACAGAAAGTCCAGGGGTGCCTGAGTGCGGCAGAGCTCCCAGGTATCGGAGCAGGGAAGCCGGCTGCAGAGACAGAGCCCAGGCGCGGGCTCTCAGCTCGGGGTTGCCATAAACCGTGATCCGCGGCACAGTCGGGCCACTGCTCCTCCAGCAGGGACCCAACAAGCGGCAGACACTGGGAGACTCACCTTCTTCCCCCAGGAGGAGAGGTGCGGGAGCGCACCGCAGGGATCTGCTGGGTTTGGAGACTCCACACAGGGTCGGGTGCCAGAGGTAGAAACGCGCGGTCACAGGCCGGGTGAGCACGGAGTGCGGCCGGAGACCGGGGAGACGGGAGTGACTGACTGCTTTTCTCTGGGGGCTCACTGAGGAGCGGGGCCCGAGTTCTCGGCTCCTCCCAGTCGGAGATTGGGAGGCCGCCATTTTCACTCTCCGCCTCCAAAGCTGTACGGAAAGCTTGCAGGGAACAAAAGCTCTGGAGAGCAAACCGAGCAGATTACTTAGCCTGGACTGGGCAAGGGCGGGGCAATTCCGCCTCCGGCAAAGACTTTTGGAAACCACGGCAACAGGCCCCTCCCCCAGAAGATCAGTGAGAACAGCCAGCCAAGACCAAGTTTACCGATCAATGAGAACGGCGGAACTCCAGTGCTAGGGGAATAATGCACATAGAATTCATGGCTTTTTTACCATGATTCTTTAGTCTTTCAAAGTTAAATTTTTTTTTTTAACTTTTTTTTTTGAATTTTTCTTTTTCCCTTTTTCAACCAACATCTTATCAATCCCTTTTTTAAAAAAACATTTTTATTTTTCATTTTTAGAGTCATATTCTATCCCTTCATAGTAGTTACCCTTATTTTTGGCATATATATATAAGTTGTTCTCTCTTTAAAATTTTGAGATAGTTTCTTCTAACAGATCAAAATATACCCTAAATCTCTAGTGTATGGTTTTTTTCTACTCCCCTGCCTGATCACATTCTCTCCCTTTTTTTTCTTTTTTTTTTTTTAATCCTCTTCTTTCTTTTTTCAAACAACTTCTTATCAATTCCTTTTATAAAATTTTTTATGATTTCCATCTTTACAGTCATATTCCATCCCTTCATCATATCAACCCTTATTTTTGTACATATACAAGTTTTTCTTTCTTTAAAATTTTGGGAGGCACTTTCTTTTAACAGACCAAAATACACCCAAAATCTAGTGTGTGGCACTGATCTATATACCAGCCTGATCATATTTGATCACATTCTGTTTTTTTTTTGTTTTGTTCTGTTTTTGTTTTTGTTTATTTTTATCTTTATCTTTTTCTTTTTTCTCTCTTTTCCTTTCTTTTCCCACTGCTTCAGGTCTTTTCTGATTTGTTTAGAGTATATTTTCTGGGAACGTTGTTACCCTGTTAGCATTTTGTTCTCATTAATCTATTCTCCTCTGGACAAAATGACAAGATGGAAAAAATCACCTCAACAAAAAGAACAAGAGGTAGTACCGACTGCCAGGGACCTACTCAATACGGACATTAGTACGATGTCAGATCTAGAGTTCAGAATCATCACTTTAAAGATACTAGCTGGGCTTGAAAAAAGCATGGAAGTTATTAGAGAAACCCTTTCTGGAGAAGTAAAAGAACTAAAATCTAACTAAGTAGAAATCAAAAAGGCTATTAATGAGGTGCAATCAAATATGGGGGCGCTAACTGCTAGGATAAATGAGGCAGAAGAGAGAATCAGTGATATAGAAGACCAAATGATGGAAAATAAAGAAGCTGAGAAAAAGAGAGATAAACAACTACTGGATCACGAGGGCAGAATTCGAGAGATAAGCGATACTGTAAGACGAAACAACATTAGAATAATTGGGATCCCAGAAGAAGAAGAAAGAGAGAGAGGGGTAGAAGGTATAATGGAGCAAATTATAGCGGAGAACTTCCCTAATTTGGGGAAGGAAACAGGCATCAAAATCCAGGAAGCACAAAGAACCCCTCTCAAAATCAATAAAAATAGGTCAACACCCCGACATCTAATAGTAAAACTTACGAGCTCAGAGACAAAGAGAAAATCCTGAAAGCAGCTTGGGAGAAGAGATATGTAACCTACAATGGTAGAAACATTAGACTGGCAACAGACCTATCCACAGAGACCTGGCAGGCCAGAAAGGACTGACAGGATATATTTAGAGCACTAAATGAGAAAAATATGGAGCCAAGAATACTATATCCAGCTAGGCTTCATTGAAAATAGAAGGAGAGATAAAAAGCTTCCAGGACAAACAAAAACTAAAGGAATTTGCAAACACGAAACCAGCCCTACAAGAAATATTGAAAGGGGTCCTCTAAGCAAAGAGAGAGCCTAAAAGCAACATAGACCAGAAAGGAACACAGACAATATACAGTAACAGTCACCTTACAGGCAATACAATGGCACTAAATCCGTATTTTTCAATAGTTACCCTGAATGTAAATGGGCTAAATGCCCCAATCAAAAGACACAGGCTATCAGATTGGATTAAAAAACAAGACCCATTGATATGCTGTCTGCAAGAGACTCATTTTAGACCCAAAGACACCCCTAGATTTAAAGTGAGGGGCTGGAAAACCATTTACCATGCTAATGGACACCAAAAGAAAGCTGGAGTGACAATCCTTATATCAGACAAATTAGATTTTAAACCAAAGACTGTAATAAGAGATGAGGAAGGACACTATATCCTACTTAAAGGGTCTATCCAACAAGAAGATCTAACAATTGTAAATATCTATGCCCCTAACATGGGAGCAGCCAATTATATAAGGCAATTAATAACAAAAGCAAAGAAACACATCGACAACAATACAATAATAGTGGGGGACTTTAACACCCCCCTCACTGAAATGGACAGATCGTCTAAGCAAAAGATCAACAAGGAAATAAAGACTTTAAGTGACACACTGGACCAAATGGACTTCACAGACATATTCAGAACATTCCATCCCAAAGCAACGGAATACATATTCTTCTCTAGTGCCCATGGAACATTCTCCAGAATCGATCACATCCTAGGTCATAAATCAGGTCTCAACCAGTACCAAAAGACTGGGATCATTCCCCGCCTATTTTCAGACCACAATGCTTTGAAACTAGAACTCAATCACAAGAGGAAAGTCGGAAAGAACTCAAATACATGGAGGCTAAAGAGCATCCTACTAAAGAATGAATGGGTCAACCAGGAAATTAAAGAAGAATTAAAAAAATTCATGGAAACCAATGAAAATGAAAACACAACTATTCAAAATCTTTGGGATACAGCAAAGGCAGTCCTAAGAGGAAAGTATATAGCAATACAAGCCTTTCTCAAGAAACAAGAAAGGTCTCAAGTACACAACCTAACCCTACACCTAAAGGAGCTGGAGAAAGAACAGCAAATAAAGCCTAAACCCAGCAGGAGAAGAGAAATAATAAAGATCAGAGCAGAAATCAATGAAATAGAAACTAAAAGAACAGTAGAACAGATCAACAAAACTAGGAACTGGTTCTTTGAAAAAATTAACAAGATTGATAAACCCCTGGCCAGACTTATCAAAAAGAAAAGAGAAATGACCCAAATCAACAAAATCATGAATGAAAGAGGAGAGATCACAACCAACACCAAAGAAATACAAACAATTATAAGAACATATTATGAGCAACTCTATGCCAGCAAATTAGATAATCTGGAAGAAATGGATGCATTCCTAGAGATGTATCAACTACCAAAACTGAACCAGGAAGAAATAGAAAACTGAAAAGACCTATAACCACTAAGGAAATTAAAGCAGTCATCAAAAGTCTCCCAAAAAACAAAAGCCCAGGGCCAGATGGCTTCCCAGGGAAATTCTACCAACCATTTCAAGAAGAATTAATACTTATTCTTCTGAAACTGTTCCAAAAAATAGAAATGGAAGGAAAACTTCCAAACTCATTTTATGAGGCCACCATTACCTTGATCCCCAAACCAGACAAAGACCCCATCAAAAAGGAGAATTACAGACCAATATCCCTGATGAATATGGATGCAAAAATTCTCACCAAAATACTAGCCAATAGGATCCAACAGTACATTAAAAGGATTATTCACCACGACCAAGTGGGATTTATCCCTGGGCTGCAAGGTTGGTTCAACATCCGCAAATCAATCAACGTGATACAATACATTAACAAAAGAAAGAACAAGAATCATATGATCCTCTCAATAGATGCAGAAAAAGCATTTGACAAAGTACAGCATCCTTTCTTGATCAAAACTCTTCAGAGTATAGGCATAGAGGGTACATACCTCAATATCATAAAAGCCATCTATGAAAAACCTACAGCGAATATCATTCTCAATGGGGAAAAACTGAGAGCTTTTCCCCTAAGGTCAGGAACACGGCAGGGATGTCCACTATCACCACTGCTATTCAACATAGTATTAGAAGTGCTAGCCACAGCAATCAGACAACAAAAAGAAATAAAAGGCACCCAAATTGGCAAAGAAGAAGTCAAACTCTCACTCTTTGCAGATGATATGATACTTTATGTGGAAAACCCCAAAGACTCCACCCCAAAACTGCTAGAACTCATACAGGAATTCAGTAAAGTGGCAGGATATAAAATCAATGCACAGAAGTCAGTGGCATTCCTATACACCAACAACAAGACAGAAGAAAGAGAAATTGAGGAGTCGATCCCATTGACAATTGCACCCAAAACCATAAGATACCTAGGCATAAATCTAACCAAAGAGGCAAAGGATCTATACTCAGAAAACTATAAAATACTCATGAAAGAAATCGAGGAAGACACAAAGAAATGGAAAAACGTTCCATGCTCATGGATTGGAAGAGCAAATATTGTGAAGATGTCAATGCTACCTAGAGCAATCTACACATTCAATGCAATCCCCATCAAAATACCATCCACTTTCTTCAAAGAAATGGAACAAATAATCCTAAAATTTGTATGGAACCAGAAAAAACCCCACATAGCCAGAGGAATGTTGAAAAAGAGAAGCAAAGCTGGCGGCATCACAATTCCGGACTTCCAGCTCTATTACAAAGCTGTCATCATCAAGACAGTATGGTACTGGCACAAAAACAGGCACACAGATCAATGGAACAGAATAGAGAGCCCAGAAATGGACCCTCAACTCTACGGTCAACTAATCTTTGACAAAGCAGGAAAGAATGTCCAATGGCAAAAAGACAGTCTCTTCAACAAATGGTGTTGGGAAAATTGGATAGCCACATGCAGAAGAATGAAACTGGACCATTTCCTTACACCACACACAAAAATAGACTCCAAATGGTTGAAAGACCTCAATGTGAGACAGGAGTCCATCAAAATCCTAAAGGAGAACACAGGCAGCAACCTCTTCGACCTCAGCCGCAGCAACTTCTTCCTAGAAACATCGCCAAAGGCAAGGGAAGCAAGGGCAAAAATGAACTATTGGGACTTCATCAAGATAAAAACTTTTGCAAAGCAAAGGAAACAGTCAACAAAACCAAAAGACAACCGACAGAATGGGAGAAGATATTTGCAAATGACATATCAGATAAAGGGCTAGTATCCAAAATCTATAAAGAACTTATCAAACTCAACACCCAAAGAACAAAGAATCCAATCAAGAAATGGGCAGAAGACATGAGCAGACATTTTTCCAAAGAAGACATCCAAACGGCCAACAGACACATGAAAAAGTGCTCAGTATCGCTCGGCATCAGGGAAATCCAAATCAAAACCTCAATGAGATACCACCTCACACCAGTCAGAATGGCTAAAATTAACAAGTCAGGAAATGACAGATGTTGGCGGGGATGCGGAGAAAGGGGAACCCTCCTACACTGTTGGTGGGAATGCAAGCTGGTGCAGCCACTCTGGAAAACAGTATGGAGGTTCCTCAGAAAGTTGAAAATAGAGCTACCATACGATCCAGCAATTCCACTACTGGGTATTTACCCCAAAGATACAAAAGTAGGGATCCGAAAGGGTACATGCACCCCGATGTTTATAGCAGCAATGTCCACAATAGCCAAACTATGGAAAGAGCCAAGATGTCCATGGACAGATGAATGGATAAAGAAGATGTGGTATATATATACAATGGAATATTATGCAGCCATCAAAAGGAATGAGATCTTGCCATTTGCAACGACGTGGATGGAACTGGAGGGTATTATGCTGAGTGAAATAAGTCAAACAGAGAAAGACATGTATCATATGACCTCACTGATACGAGGAATTCTTAATCTCAGGAAACAAACTGAGGGTTGCTGGAGTGGGGGGGTGGGGTGGGAGGGAGGGGGTGACTGGGTGATAGACATGGGGGGGGGGCTGTGCTCGGGGAGGAGGGGGGAATTGTGCAAGACTTTTTTTTTTTTTTTTTTTTTTTTTTTTTTTTTTTTTTTTTTTTTTTAGCAGGAGGGGAAGAATGAAGGGGGGGAAATCGGAGGGGTAGACGAACCATGAGAGACGATGGACTCTGAAAAACAAACTGAGGGTTCTAGAGGGGAGGGGGGTGGGAGGATGGGTTAGCCTGGTGATGGGTATTGAGGAGGGCACGTTCTGCATGGAGCACTGGGTGTTATGCACAAACAATGAATCATGGAACACTACATCTAAAACTAATGATGTAATGTATGGGGATTAACATAACAATAAAAAATTTTTTTTAAAAAAGAAGCAATTAATAACATGCCATTATTTGGAGATGGAAATGATAAATTAGCAACAAATCAGAAAATAGCAATGGAACCTGAATACTAAATTCTTTCAATGATTTGGTTTCCTTATTATTAGTATCCTTGAGATAACTGATGTAAAGAACAAACACAAATGCCTCTAAAAAGAAATATCTATAATCCTACTGCATGGCAGTTAAGGCATTTGCCTGCCAAGAGAGATAAATGATGTTCTTGTGTGTATTTGAAACTTACAAATGGCTGCAGCAAGACACAGGATGATAACAATTGTGCTAAAGTAATAGCTCAGAAAACCATAATTGTTATTTAGTTGCTTTTTGTTGTTAAAAATGCAGAGTTTGGAGCAAATTGGTTACTATGCTGTGTTTGTGATCTTAGACACCTTTCAAGGATATTTAGGCCATGTTAGCTCACTCACAAATTTTAGCTGGTGGGAAGTACAAAGTAAAAGTGACCTTCCTAAATTCTATTAGATATTTCTGCCAATGTTTGCAGAAGGTTAATTCAGTTTTGTTGTTTTAAATTATTCTACCGGGTCCCTGGGAGTCAATGCAGTAAAGAATTCTTCCTTTCCTGATGTGCCACACATTGCAGACTCTCAGGATTCTCTTCAATACTCCTGCACAATGGACAGGAATACAGTCTCTCACTGCAGTGGGCTGCGGTAGCAGGAGACCTTTGAGCAATGTGAACATGTTGCAGTGCTACCTGGCCGACCCCGAGTACCAGGGACCTATGAAGCCTATCCTGACTTGTAGCACAGCCTCTTCTTTGACATTCAACATTTTCACCTTATACAGCATCTGCAAGCAAGGTCCTTGCATCTTCAAACCAAAACAACCGAATGTGATGCAACACGTCTCAACAACTTGAATGTTTATTTTGCTTTAGGAAACAACTTGTAGGTAAGAAAATTTCATCCATGGTTTCCCATGTTTATGAATCTGGCATTTAGGAAATGCATTAGGCAATGCCTTTTTGAGTTTCCTTTAAAGCCTACGGTAATATGTTCAAGGCCTTGGAAATATCAATGGTTAAGCTTTTATGCAGAGTTGTACAGTTGGTTTTGTATAGTTAGAAAACGATACCGATTTTGAGATCCCACAAGCAAATACAACTTAAGTGTTGTCATCTATTCTTTAAATGCTTTTCAGAATTTTACAAATTACTTTTTTAATGACAATTTCTTCAGTGTCTTAAATATGCCAAACTAAGAGTCCACCTCAGTAGTTAATAGAGACTCCATAAAGGCGATAATGTGTTAGTTTATGTCACTATAATTGCAGTTGCCTTATGTGAGTAAATAAAACAAAATAAGCAAAAAACAGCCGTCCCTCCCCGCCTCCCACCCCTCCCCGCCAGGGAATGCCTGCATTGCCTAGGGAGCAGCGCAACGCGGTAAAGGACCCGGCCGGCCGGCCAAGGCCAAAAGATGCCGCAGACTGCAGCTGCAGCGGCTTCCGGGCCAGGTGGCAGTGGCTGTCCGCAGAAAGGCACACTGCAGCGCTCCCGCCACACCTTCTGCGTTGACACTGCACCAGAGACCGCTGTAAAATCTCCTGGCCATCAACAATATACTTTTTGCGGGTTATGAAGAACGAGGAGGGGGCAGGAGGGAATGTGTGCGTTTTGAGCGTGGCAGATCATTATTTCCTCACACTCCCTAAAATATTTCTCCTCAAAATATTTACAAGCCAGTCTCCAACTTCCTTTATCTGCCAGTTCCCTAAATCTGAAATTGCCTCTCTCTTCAAACGCACTGAATGAGTCAAGGTTTGACGGTAAACGCAGGGATGCAGGAGGATCTAAAGTGCCCATTTCTCGGCTGAGAAATAACACCTAGTTTGGGGGTGTAACAGTTCACGTCTGCAGACCGGAGCGTTCTACTGGGGAGCGCTCCCACTTTAGAGGGGCTTGGAGAGGGTGGGCCTCCCGTGCCTGGAAAACCCCAATTCCCAGGGAAGGCCCTTCCCGGTGTTCACGCTTCAGCGTGCGAGGAACCCCCCGCAAGCAATAGCTCACCCGGCTGCATCCTCCAAAGCCCCAACCTCGGGGCGGGGCGCGGGGAGGTTGGAGGTGGGGGTAGCACCGCCTGCAGGCTCCCGCCAGCGCCTCACGGTTTTCCCCCGGGCTCCTTGGCGCCCCCTGTCGCCGGGCTCCCCAGCAATTCGGCCCAGGGAGGCTGGATAGGTGGAAGCCCCGGGTGTCGGGGAGCAGAGAGGCGCGGGGTCTGTGTACCCGCGGACCGCGCGGACTGGCGGGCGGCCCCGCGGGAGGGCGCTGGGCACTCAGGCCCGGGCGCAGCCCGCGGCCGCCGCCGAAGCCGCCGCAGCCATGTCCGCGCGCCCGCGTTGCCGCAGCCCGGCCGTGATGTCATCAGGCGAGCCCCCGC
The DNA here is from genome assembly GCF_004348235.1 of Phoca vitulina. Classification (NCBI taxonomy): domain Eukaryota; kingdom Metazoa; phylum Chordata; class Mammalia; order Carnivora; family Phocidae; genus Phoca; species Phoca vitulina. Next base: position 27,319,267 of record NW_022589714.1, read on the forward strand.
CGCGGCGCCCCATTCCCGCCCCCCGCGGGCCGCCGCCGCTGCAGCCCGGGCGCCGCGTCCCCGCCCCGACCCACGTGCGCCCGGCTTCTGGGATGCCGAGGCCGGTGGCGGCCGCAAGACGATGCGCGGGACCCGTGTGGCCACAGCGGCAGTGCTGCTCCTCCCAGCCCGCCGCGTCCCTGGCGGGGCTGCGCCCGGGGGCTGCGCACGGACGGGGGCGGGGGCGCCTGGGGAGGGAGGGGAGAGGCTCCCCGCCGCCAAGTCCCTGCCTCGTCGCCGTCTGCTGAGTCATGGCAAGCGCTCCCCGCAGCCCTGGATCACTCGCATAGCGCGGCTGGCGCGGGGTGCGCAGCCATTGGGCTGGGCGCGGGGCCGCGAGCGCCGGGCATGACGCGCTGAGGCGCGCTCGCCCGTGCCCGCCGCTTCGTGGTGCGCCCGGCACGGGTGCCTGTGCCGCCGCCCTCCAGCCCCGCCGCCGAGCCGCCCCCGCCTCGCCCGCACCATGATCGCCGCGGCTTTCCTCGTCTTGCTGAGACCCTACAGCATCCAATGTGCCCTCTTCCTCTTGTTGCTTCTGCTGGGCACCATCGCCACCATCGTCTTCTTTTGCTGCTGGCACCGCAGGCTCCAGAAAGGGAGGCATCCGATGAAATCGGTCTTTTCGGGTCGTTCAAGGAGCCGAGGTAAGACACGCCGCGACGGGTTTCTTCGGACTAGAAGGAACATTTAAGCCAATTTGGAGAGTGAAGCGGAGCTCGCGTCTGCGACGCGGTCCCTACCCCCATCATTGCCCACTCCGCAAGCCTAGTACGTTTATGTGTTTAACGTCCCTTGCCCTTTTTACCCTCACCGCCTTCCTCCGGTCTCCCGGGATGGGATAACCACGGTGATGTCCAGAGCTGGGAGGGGAGGCACGGACGCAAATTCCAAGTGTCAGTTTGCTAAAGCCCTAAGGGTAATAGGAGCGGAATCCGGGGCTGCGGCATCCTCACTTCACCTATCCATCGCTGGAGCTTAGGGGTAAGAAAGTAAGGCATGGAGAGTTCGGGGCTCCCCAACTCTCCCAGAACTTTCCCTGAAACTTCTCTCGGAGAACTCACCTAGAGACCGATGGCCTAATAACCTCCCCGCCCTACAGTGTGTCCCCACCGAAATCAAGGCGTCTGGAAGGTGCCTTCCCGACCCTTGTCCCTCATGCAAGTCATTAGCAACTCGGCAGGTGAAGAACAGGGAGTTAAATGAAGTCTCGTTTTTCTCTTTTCTCCCCAGATGCTGTTATGAGATCCCACCACTTTCGTTCTGAGGTAATTTATTTAGCGCGCACGCTCAAGGTCAGAAGAAGTTCTCTTTCCTGAGTACCAATATTAATCATATGCGTGTTAAGAAACCAGTAGGGCGTTGAATGGCGAGCATGCTGCCCCCAGGTCGAAAGTGACGTTTCTTTTTAAGCAATTCCCCAACATTAGTGCCTAGCAAACGAACGGTGTTCACAAATTTCTTGTGTAGCGGGGCCGCTGTACCAGAGGGGAAAGACAGCCCCTAAAAGCGCTACAGACCTCAGGAAACTTAGCCACCGGGTGGATCTCAGCTTGGTTTGCTGTCATTTGCCGGTGGAAGCTCTCTGGATGCTGTGGTAGTTCCCTTGGACTTGGATAGCCGACGACAGAGAGCTCTTAGGAAGTTAGTGCAGAGCAATTTGATCCGTGTGCATTTCATTTTAGGCTCTCAAGTTTACCTTCATATTCACCCATAAAGCTGTCCATGTTTTACTGGGGCCATCTGAGGATTTTTGCAAAGTGGTGGTAGTGATCTGGCTTTATCTGATCGTGTGTGCTGGTCTTTGCTCTCGGAAGGCGGACCATACCTCCGTGAGCAGGTGATGTGGGTGCAGTGATGAGGGCGGACTGCTATGGGACTGAGCCCCACTGAAGGTAGAACAATACGGAAAAGCACAAGCTTTCCCTGGCCCAGCGTTCCTTTATGAATTTCCAGGCCAACCCCCACTTAGTGTGAGATAATTTTCTCTCTTTTTAGGAGAGTTTCACACAGCCAGGCTGGGAGGTTACTGGTAGCAATGCTTGGTGCAGTTTACTCATTTTAGCAAAGACTTCATAGTTAGACACCCTCCATTTCCTTGCCATTTACCTGAGAAGTTATTTGACATTTCGTTTCACTAGTCAGTCAGATGTTTTATTGCACCCTAGATGTTTTGTTGGACTCTGGTTGCTTGAAAGCTTTAACTGCATTATTGCAATATCATTATAATGTTGCACAGTGAGTAATTCTATTGCGTGTGGCCCTGGAGGGTGAGAACGCTGTTCCCAATTTAGGATACTTAAGAGAAAAAATTAACCAGTCAGATAATCAAGAGGTTCCATTCTTGTCTTTACACTAACTAGCTGTGTGGTTCTGGGAAACTTTCTTAACTTCTCAGCACCTCAGTTTCCCTATCTGAAAAATAGGACCAATAGTACCTTGCAGAGTTATAGAGGGAGATTTACAAGTAACTACGTAAAATAAACATAGTTCATAGTAAATATTCAGTACTGGGTAGCGATCATTACATCTTGTAAAATTGAATTTAAAAATGTGGAAAAATAAAAATCTTTGCACAATTTGAATTCTTAATTAAACTAATTAATTGAAATTTGTGGGAGACAACATAAACTGTGTCTATTATGAAGCAGCATTTTTGGATATCTAGTTAATAGAATAACTCCTTTAGATGTGACAAAAAATAAATAATGGTCAGGATGCAAACATCAGAATTTAGGATTTTGATTTTAAAAAGAGACTACCAGCTCCATAAACATAAGTGATAGAATTAAGATAATCCTTTTATGGATTATTATATTAGCCATTAGGCATTTCAGCTAAAACACACACCAAAAATTGAGCTAGGAGTATGTCTTATTCAGTTATCTCTGAGTTAAGCATTCATCCTGAGCTTGCATTTGGTTAGGAAAGCTGGGAGCAGTTGTTTAATTCTTTAACTCATCACACAAGATCCCTAGTCCAGTTTGACATCTTGTCTATACTTCACATTTGCCTCATCTGCTAGCCTGTGAGCTCCTTGAGGACATGAATCATGTCTCTCTTGTTTAGGGCTGTATCCCTATTGCCTGGTATATAGTGAGTTCTTAATAAATACTTATTGAATGAATGAAAAATTTCTCAGTGTGTGCCACTTCACGGAACTGGGCAATTAGAACTCAAGAGTTGGGCAGAAAAAAATGCACATTCTCAGGACATTGTTTGGAATTCAACATTTGCTGAATTTCTTTCTAGCTTTTAAAAATTGCCCTGGAGTTGGTATTAAAAATGTAAGTCACTAATTATAACAAAATGGATTTGGTTAGAATATTTTTTTCTCAGTGTGCCTTACTGACTCAGTTGGTGGAGCATGCTGAGTCTTGGTCTCGGGGACGTGAGTTTGGGTCCCAGGTTGGGTGTAGAGCTACTTAAAAAAAAGGAAAAAAATATTTCTTTTCTCAGGAAATTAAATACAATATTGGCTTAATTTGTTGATGGGCTACCTGTGTTCCTTTTTGTACCAAATTTCTTTGATAAACTACTCAAACAAAGAATGTTATTTTATAAGTGAAAATTCTGAGTCTGTATTGTATGAAAATGTCACGTTTCCTCACTCTTTTCTTCACTGGTAAAATATTTCTATATCTTACCACAAATAAAACATTTTCCCTTGAGGAAAACATTGGGAATTATTTTTTCTTCTCCCTTTTTCTCAAAATGCCATTTCTTAAAGGATTTTCTCCTTGAGAAATACCTCTGAATTTTTTGGATTCCAGCATTTAAAAAAATTAGAATTTGAAGGCATAATGGATATTCTTGTTGCTTTTTAGTAGTAGCCTTGCAAAATATTTCTCAAAAAAAGTGTTTTGATTTTTGACAAGTCATAATCATATTGAACTAAGAAGTTAGTGCCTTCCTCATTCCAATCTCAGTAAGTAGATAATTCACTTTCAGCATTTCCATAGTGGTCAAATGAGGAAAATGAATTTAGGATGTGCTGACTCATTTTGAAATGTGAAAAAGCTTTGGGAAAGCCCTTGAAGAAGTTCGTTAGTCCTGTGCTGCTTTCCCTGGCAGATGATATTGCTTCTGCTATCTACATGCCCAGGAAGGAGTCCCAGCTGGACTGGAAATTTCAGGATGTATCTTCCCAGGTAGTCAGAGAATTCTTTGTCCGGGGGGTCGGGCGGGGGGAGACCATGGCATCAGAACCCACTTTGCTTTCTGAAGAAAGTCACATCTCTTGTCTGAGGAGCTCCAGCTTTGTTTTCTTCATTAAATATATAATGAACACATTTCTTCAACATGCAGCAGTTTCCTCCTCATGAAGCTACAACTAAATAATATTCATGTTTATAAGATGTTTTGGAACTGTAACCACCTACCAGCCCTTTTGATCTTGACATACTTGTAAATTCATCTTTACTGGCTTAATAGTCCTCAGAATTTTATTTTATTTTATTTTATTTTTTTTATTAAAGATTTTTATTTATTTATTTGAGAGAGAGAATGAGACAGAGAGAGAGAGCATGAGAGAGGGGAGGATCAGAGGGAGAAGCAGACTCCCTGCTGAGCAGGGAGTCCGATGCGGGACTCGATCCTGGAACTCCAGGATCATGACCTGAGCCGAAGGCAGTCGCTTAACCAACTGAGCCACCCAGGCGCCCCAGTCCTCAGAATTTTAATAATAGCATATGAGAATGTGAAACTATTAGCCCGACCAGCAAGGGCTGAACGCTGTAACTCCAACTCACTGACTATAAAGACCCAATGAGATAGATAGAATTATGTGTTTTATGTATGAATATAAAGAACTTGTGTAGTATTTTTTTTTTTTTTCATAAACAGCCAATGAAGAGAAGTGACTTCACACTGAAGTAGGGCACAGTGTAGAAAGCAGGTGTTCAATCTGGGTATCTAAGAAGGGTACTTTTCCTGAGGATTTATGTTTTATGCTGTGACTTTACACAATGGTTAACTGTTACCCTGGATTCCTGTGGTGAAAATCGGGCAGTGACAATTCTGATTTTAAGGAAATTTCAGAAAGTGATATGGGTAACTGAGGTACCATTAGATTTCAAGAAAGAGTCTTGGGAGTACTTCAGTGAAGACAATTATAATGCCCTTTGAGAATGCCCAGAGTGAACAGTGGTAAATGATCCCTATTCATCAGCTCAGTGGAATAAGGGAAGCCTTGTTTCACATTAAGAAGGGGGAAGAGTGTGTTGTATATCTATCAGGATTCGAGTAAATATCTTCACTTCCCGTTTGAGGTAAAGGAACCAAAAGAGTTAAGTTAAGCAGTTCCCAAAGAGTCACATAGCAAGATAAGGACTGAGTAAGACAAGAACTCCCTGGCTACATTTTGTCTGCCCTGTGGTGTTTAACTGTGTCACTCATAGCTCAGAGAATAATATGCCCAACATTCTCAATGAAAGGGACAAGCTAAGTTGAGTGAATTGTTAGTGGACATTTCTAACAAAGCAGAAGAGATTAATCCTTTAGGCTTTTCCAGTGATTATCCAAGTTATCCTAGATGAAAGGATGTTCCACGTAAACTCTCTTGGCCTCATTATATTCCCAGAGTGAACCTTTATCAAACCATGCAAGAATAGTCAGCAAAATAACCATATTTCATAACTTCTCATTAAATGTGTATATTTCATTGAGAATTACCCAATTCAGTGGATTAGAGAAAATGATAGTTTATTATTTAGCTCTCTTTTGTAGTTGGGTTATCTTTATAAATAAATTCTTTGCCTAGAGTTAAATTCTAGGTCTAAATTAATTTATCCTAATTAAATCAGTCATAAATTGAACTCTATACATGATATAGTATTCATTTATCTTCATGCAGTTATTTTCAAAACAAATTTACTTTTTTGTTCTGTACAACGTGTGATGTTAGATAGTAGGGCTAACAGAAGGTCTGAAGTATAGCCCCTGCCCTGGACGATTACTTCTAGGTCATTTCCGATATCAGTGCTGAAATATTATAGTTGCTGGTTTCTTCTGTTACGGTAACTGAACTGCTGTGCTGTTTCCAACTATGAATCACAAATGTGGCAAGAGCATCAAAGGCCAGGGTATACAAGTACAGCCAATACATTTGTAAAAAAGACAAATTCACCCTGTTCACCGACCTTTATTATGCCAGCATCACCACTACCATATAATTTATCTTTACTTTAGCTACATGGCAACAAAACAGAGTGCTAAAAGGAAAAAAAACGAAGGAAGAAGAGAAACCCACTTTTTCCCCATGCAATCCAAGCCAATTAAATGCAATCTCAATGAAAGTTGAAATAAGAGCTTTTCCAGAGAAGTTTGAATCTTTGTGTAATCTTAAGGCTCAAGAATGACTCTTTTTTGAGATTTGGTTTATAAAATAGAAGTAGGCTAATTGCAAGTCTTCGTTTAATGAAAGGAATGTAAGAATAGAGTTTGAATCCTGATTTTAGGTTCCAGCTGTGCCACTAACTGTGTGATCTTGGTCAAGTTCTTAGTGTCTCTGAGACTTAGAGTTGGTGTTCACTGGTAACATGAAGATGGTCGTTGAAGCCCCTTCTGGAAGTAACGGGCCATGTTTGTGCTATGTGCAAAGCATCATGCTAAAAAAGCATCATGTAAAACATGATTCCTGCCTTCTAGGAGATTAAGGCAGGTAAAGATGAAGATATAATTAACAAAAATACCAAGTAACAAATTATGTATAGAAAAGGAATGGTTGGGGGATGCCTGGGTGGCTCAGTCATTTAAGCGTCTGCCGTCGGCTCAGGTCATGATCCCAGGGTCCTGGGATCGAGTCCCAAGTCACGCTCCTTGCTCCCCAGGGTAGTCTGCTTCTCCCTCTCCCTCTGCCCCTCCCCCTCGCTCATGCTCTCTCGCTCGCTTTCTCTCTGAAATAAATAAATAAAATCTTAAAAAAAAAGAAAAGGAATGGTTGGAATTGTTCTGATGAAATGACTGCTTCTAGCTGGGGTGATCAGAAAAGCCTCCCAAGAGGCAGGGATATTTATGCTGAAGCATGCAGGTTGAGTAGTATCTGGCTAGACAGAAAGGAAATGAGAGCAACCCCCAGCAGAACACATGAGGATAGGCAAAGATCTAGGAAGGCACATGGCTGTTTTCAGAGCTCAGAATATGCCGATATGATTAGGAAAAAAGAGGTTCCTAGCTCTACATTCCTTTAAATCTGTAAAGAAATATACGTGAATGTCAGCTACAATAAAAATATTTTTCGTATACTACTTGACAGTTGGCAAAGGCCCTTGACATAACATTATTTTATTTGAACACTGTAGGAGGTCACCTGCTATGAGCCCTCTCAGGAGAAGCAAAAAAATCGCTTTTTGATTTCTTTTCTGGCAACTATAGCAAAACAGCCTGATCACTCTTTTTTCACACGTAGTGAGACTGGAAAGTCATGTCCACTGCTGCAGAGGGCCTGGGAGAATGACTGGATGTGTGCCTTTCTGGTAGCCCTGAAGCTGTGCTTTTGCAGGATACCATGTTTTTCAGATCCAGTGCTCAAGTATCATTGGGTTGTATTTTGACTTCGGATACCATATGTCCAGGGATTTATGACATCTTGCTCATGTGTTCAGTGTGGTCATTACAAATCCTAATGCAAAGTATAATAAATTTGTAGGCAATTAGTTATGTACAAGGTGGTTTTTATCAGCTTTGAAATATATTACAGTTTTTTAAAGTGTTCAAGATGTGTCTCTGCTTTTAAACTTCTTCCTTGCAAATCTGTCTCCCGTAAGAATTGCTTTTTAAAAAAATTTTATTTTATTGTTATGTTAGTCAACATACATCATTAGTTTTTGATATAGTGTTCCATGATTCATTGTTTGCATATAACACCCAGTGCTCCATTCCTGTAAGAATTGTTTTAAGTGTCTATGTTCTCCTCAAATCCTTAAGCCTACTCCTTCACCCTTGGCCAGTGACTTTTGTCTCCTAACTCACGGAGAACATCGATGCCATCAAGCAGTAGCACTTTGTTTATTTATTTATTTATTTATTTGAGAGGGAGAGAGCATGAGCAGGAGTGAGGGGGCAGAGGGAGAGGGACAAGCAGACTCCCCACTGAGCAGGGAGCCTGACATGGCGCTTGATCCCAGGACCCTGAGATCATGACCTGAGCCGAAGGCAGACACTTAACCGACTGAGCCACCCAGGCACCCCAAGCAATAGCACTTTAAACTTTTTGGCCCCTAAAAACTAAGTGTATCTTAAGCTTTCCTCCCAGTCCAATAGAAAAACCCATCTGTCGTCCTCCATTCTCATATTTCATGCTTATGTCGTGAATTCCTTTTCTTCCCAACTCTTGGAGATGTTGTTCCATGAATCATCCCTTCCTCATTTATTTTCTATTGCTCCCTCCTTGCAGGCTCTTTTCCCTAACACATAAGCATCATATCTGCTGTCTTTAAAAAAATTTTTTTAATTTAAATTCAATTTAATTAACACATACTGTATTACTAGTTTCAGCGGTAGAATTCAATGATTCACCAGTTGCATACCACATCCAGCGCTCATTACATCAGATGCCCTCCTTAATGCCCATCAGTTACCCCATTCTCCCACCCATCTCTCCTCCAGCAACAGTTTATTCCCTGTAGTTAAGAATCTCTTATGGTTTGCCTCCCTGTTTTCCTTTTATTTTATTTTTCCTTCCCTTCCTCTATGTTCATCTCTTTTGTTTCTTAAATTCCACAAATGAGTGAAATCATATGGTATTTGTCTTTCTCTGACTGACTTACTTCCTTAGCATAATACCCTCTAGTTCCATCCATGTCATTGCAAATGGCAAGAGTTCATTCTTTTTGATGGCTGTGTAATATTCCATGATACATATATAGATACATATACATATATTTATGTGTATACACACAAACACACACACACTGCACATCTTTATCCATTCATCCATTGATGGACATCTGGACTCTTTCCACAGTTTGGCTATTGTGGATACTGCTGCTATAAACATTGGGGTGCACGTGCCCCTTCAAATCACTATGTTTGTATCCTCTGGATAAATACCTAGTAGTGCAATTTGCTGGGTCATAGGGTAGTTCTATGTTCAACTTTTTGAGGAACCTCCATACTGTTTTCCAGAGTGACTGCTCTGTGCTGCCTTTGAAAACAATACAAACCTCCCTATACCACCAGTTCTTCTCTTGGTGAGAAAAGTTTCCTGAAAAAGGTTCTTTGTTACCTTCTGTTCCTCACCTCTCATTTATTCCATAACTTTGTGTAATCTGGCTTCTGCCACAACTACTTAAAATCACTCTTAGCACCAGTGAGTTCCAGATTGTTCAATCAAATGTGTCAGTCTTTAACTTAATCAACATATTTTGCATTTGACACTGTTAGCCACTGATCCCTCTTTGAAACTTTTTCTCCCAGGTTTTTGGACAATATTCTTAATTTTGCTCCATTTTCTTGCCATGATTCCCTCTGTTCCTGCACTGGATCCTCCTCCTACTTATATGTTGATATTCCCATGGTTCTGCCTTGAGCCCAATTTTTTTTAACAGCTTTATTGAGCTATAATTCACATGTTATACAGTTCACCTATTTAAAATGTACAATTCAGTGAGTTTCAGTGTATCTGCAATGTTGTGCAACCATCACACAGTTTAATTTTAGAACATTTTTATTACCGTCAAAAGAAACTCCATACCTGTAAGCAGACATTCCCCATTCCCCCCTCCCACTTCCTTCCTCCATCCCCAACCCTCAGCAAACACTAACCTACTTTTTGTCTTAATAGATGTGCGGGGCCTCATTTTTTTTTTTTTTTTTTAAGATTTTATTTATTTATTTGAGACAGAGTGAGAGAGAGAGAGAGAGCACATGAGAGGGGGGAGGGTCAGAGGGAGAAGCAGGCTCCCTGCCGAGCAGGGAGCCCGATGCGGGACTCGATCCAGGGACTCCAGGATCATGACCTGAGCTGAAGGCAGTCGCTTAACCAACTGAGCCACCCAGGCGCCCAACGGGGCCTCATTTTTGCCCACCCTATTTCAACTCTCCTTGCAGGATCTAACCATCCTTACTGTTTTAGTTTACCCACATATAATGGTTACTCAGAAATCTGTATCTCAAATTCAGACTTTCACTCTTGACCTCCAGCTACAGATAGGCAACTGCTTTCCCCTCATTTTCACATGGAGGTACTGTAGGTATCTCAGACTGAATACTGACCTCGTCAGTCCCGAACCCTATCTGCCACTGTTTTGGAGAGTGGCACTACCTCACCCCTACCCTTGCAGCTGCTCAAACTAGAAATCTGGAAGATATGACAGACCCCTTCCTGTCTATCCTGTCCTCTTTTAAATCTCTGGAATCTGCTTCCCTTACTACATCCATTATGGTTGCCTTGGTTCAGACCCTATAATAGGTCTCCAAACCAGTCTCCCTGCCTCCTCATCCCCAATCCGTATACACTAATTTAATAAAAATCATTCCAAAGTACAAATTCTTTTTTTTTTTTTTTAAGTAGGCTCCCTGCCAAGCATGGAGCCCAACATGGGGCTTGAACTCATGACCCTGAGATCGAGACCTTAGCTGAGAGTTGGCCGTCCAACCAACTGAGCCACCCAGGTGCCCCACAAAATACAAATTCTTAACGCTTTTATTAGTCAGGAAGACATTCAGATTCAAGTAATCCCAACATAAAAATGGATTATTAATAAACAGGGATTTATATTCTCTCACAGCAGGAAGTCTAGAGATGCTTCAGGCTTTGCTTGAGCTTCATGGTAGTAGGATGGCTGGCACGGCTCCAGACATCATGCCCCAATTCAAAGAAGGAAGGAGAGGAAGGGATAGAGCTAGCCAAGGAAGGATATTCATCAGGAAATCAAAATTTTTGCCAGAAGCCTTTCCAGTTAGGTTTCTTCTTACACTTCACTGGTCAGAACTGTGTCACAGGCCATCTGCAAGGGAAGCTTGGGATGTGAGCTTTTATTTTTCCTAGCTTCTATAGTAGAGGTAGTCAAGGGAGAAAGGGTTGGGTAAGCCATATTCCTCCCCTACTCATTATCCTTCAGTGGCCTCCCATTTCCTCCAAGGTAATTAAGTTCAACTTTCTTTTTTTATTTTTTTTAAAAGTAATCTCTGCACCCGATGTGGGGCTTGAACTTACAACCCTGAGATCAAGAGTGCACACTCCACTGACTGAGCCAGTCAGGTGCCCCAAGTTCAACTTTCTTAATATGACATCAGAATGACCCCTATCCTGATGTCCTTGTGATAGTTCTAGTCTGACCATTTGTCCACATTTTTAATTCTCCAAACAGATTGTGACCTTTTAGGATTATTATTTTGTCCATGTTATTTCCAACTGAGAAAGCCTCTTTTTCTCTTCCATTCCTCTCATTGCCCACCCACTGCCAGAAAAAACAAAAATACTCAGGCACAAGAGGCTAACTCCTGACTTCCCTTTGAAACGTAGTTCATAGATCATTTCTTCCAGGAAACTTTCTTAGTTCTCTCTTCATAATAATAATTGAGTTTTTTGTTCATCTCTTCTGCAAGATTGTGAGTATCTTGAAGGTAGTCGAAATCCCTAGTTCTTAGCTCAGTGTCTGGCCCTGAATAAAGCTCAGTAAATGTTTGTTAAATGAATGAATATTTGATGTTTTCTTTTTTAAAATTTATTAAAATTATTTTTTAAAAGATTATTTATTTATTTGAGAGAGAGGGAGAGAGTGAGAGAGATCACAGAGGGAGAGGAAGAGGGAGAAGCAGACTTGCTGCTGAACAGAGAGCCCAATGCAGGGCTTGATCCCAGGATCCTGAGATCATGACCTGAGCCGAAGGCAAAAGTTTAACCAACTGAGCCACCCAGGCACCCTGTCTTCTTTTCTTTTCTTTTTTTTTTTTAAGATTTATTTATTATTTTAGAAAGAGAGATAGAATGGAGGGGAGGGGCAGAGGGAGAGGGAGAGAGAATCCTAAGCAGACTCCATGCTAAGCTTGGAGCCTGATGCAGGGCTTAATCCTATGACCCTGAGATCAAGACCTGAGCCAAAACCGTGTCAGACGCTTAACTGACTACACCATCCAGACACCCTGCTGTTTTCTTTATAAAGTCAGTTTAATTCTCAATTTTCATGGATTCTGTAACTTTCCAAATATTCCTGTATCTGTCTTTTACTTAAAGGGAAATAGATGGTTTTCATTTTTTATTTCAGACATACAGTTATGCCTTAGTTAACGTTGTGTATTTACTTTGAAAATACACAGATTCAGGCACTTTTAAAAAAGAGTTGAAAATATTCCCTGACATTTTTATTCATATTGAGGGGATTTGCATAATTTGATGTGAGAGTTTCAAACAAAAATTTTAATATTTAACATTTTTACTCCAATTTATAATATGAAAAAATCAATGTAAGTATGTTCTGTATTGTCTTGTAACAAATTTACCTTATCACTGATATTTTCAGTCAGTTCCAGTGCCTGAATTTTATGTTTTGTTTACAATCACATTGGTACCAAGTGGTATTGTTTTAACCATCATGATCTTAAGAGAAAAGATTAGGGCAGTGTTAATGTGTAATTTATGCATTCATGCCCGGTGAGAGCCAAATGTTGTTGTTTGGTAATCTCTATACAACTATTTTTGAGAAATGTGGTGGTAAATTTGAATAAGGAGCATCAGAAATACCAAATATTAAGGTAAATATATAATCCTATTTCATTCCTTTTAATTTCTTTAAAATACATGTAAATGTTTAGAGCATAAATTATAACATTGTCTCACGGGATGTATGATGTATACATAGAGATCTGACAATTATAGTAGACAAGTACAGGGGAGTAAATGGACTCCCTGTATGATTGCAACGTTTTTACATTTTATATGAAGTGGTATATTAACTCTAAGTAGAATGAAAAGTTAAGGATGCACATTTTAATTCTCAGAGCAACCAATAAAAAATAATGCAAAGTCAATAGATAAACCCAAATTGAATTCTAAAAGATATCCAAATGATCCAAAGAAGGAAGGAATGAAGGAACAAAGGGACAAAAAACAGAGGGGACAGGCTGAAAATAAAATCTGAAATGGTAGACCTAAATCCATATTATAATTGCATTAAATATTAATGGATTAAACACTCTGATTAAGAGACAGATTATGAGAATGTCTACATAGTGAGACCTGACAATATGCTATTTATAAGAGATGTACTTAAAAACCTAGTTAGATTGAGAGTGAATGGATGGAAAAAATAAATGATGCATATGATAATCAAAAGAGGATAAGACTGGCCATATTAATATCAGATAAAATAGATATCGAGACAAATAGAGATAAAGAGGGATGTTCCATAATGACAAAAGGGCTAATTGTTTTGGGAGACATAATCATAAATGTGTGTGTATCTAATAACAGAGCCTCAAAATGCATGGAATAAAAATTATTGAAATTAAAGGGAGAAATAGGGTTTCTCCTATTTCTATTTGGTTGTAGAGATTACTTAAAAAAATAAAATCTTAAATCAGAATAGTGGGATGCAGCCAAAGCAGTGCTTAGAGGAAAATATATAAAGCAATTAAAGCTTATATTAGAAAAGAAGATCGATCTAAAATCTAACAAATTTTCAACTTTAAGAAGCTAGAGGATAAAAAGGTAAAGTAAACACAAAGTAAGTAGAAGGAAGGAAATAATAAAGAGCAGACATTGATGAAATAGAGAAAAAAAAGACATACAGTAGAGGGGCGCCTGTGTGGCTCAGTCGTTAAGCGTCTGCCTTTGGCTCAGGTCAGGGTCCCAGGGTCCTGGGATCCAGCCCTGCATTGGGCTCCCTGCTTGGCGGGAAGCCTGCTTCTCGCTCTCCCACTCCTCCTGCTTGTGTTCCCTCTCTCACTATTTCTCTGTCAAATAAATAAATAAATAAATCTTAAAAAAAACCCCCATAAAATAGAGAAAATTAACAAAGCCAAATTTGGTTCTTTGAAAATATCAGCAAAGTGTTTAAATGTCTAGCTAGATTGATAAAGAAAGAAACAAGAAATCACTGATATGATACATGGAAGAGAGTTTGTAACTATAGAACCTACAACCATTAAAAGAATCAGAGAATATTCTATACAATTTGATGCCAAAAAACTTGACAACTAAGATGAAATGGACAAATATCTATTTATATCCCTTCAATTATCCATCCTGTACATATTTCATCATGTCTTAGAACTTCTCTAACCCCCAGATCTTGAATTCTGAAATACCTCTCTCTATACAACCTCTTGTCTTTGCACCTCATCATGCACTTAAAAATTTTTTTTTTTATTTTAAGTAAACTCTACTCCACACATGGGGCTTGAACTCACAACTCCAAGACCAAGAGCCATATGCTCTCCCAACTGAGCCAGCCAAGTGCCCCTCATCAAGCAGTCCTAATGAGTTTCTGTCTTACCTTCATCAGGACCTCTGTTCCTAAATCTTCCCTAGCTTTCAGCCTGTCAGCACTTTCTGACAACTTCACTTTCATTTCTGCTCAGTATAGACCTTTAATCAACTGTATGGAGAAGCTTTTACTGTTATTCTCTCTTTGCTCATTCAGTTACTTGCTCTGCCACCAGTGACTTTGACAACTCCCAGACCTGAGTCAATCTCATGGACTGCTTTTCTACTTCTATGCCTAGGAGGCCTGTCCGTATTGGACATCTTCATAAAACCCAGTAATTTGGTTCATTGTGTAATCCAGCAGTCATGTCTGCTCTTTTTTTAGGATATCAGTTAGCTTCCGCTTTGTAACAGACTACTTGAAACATTAACTATTTAGCTCACCATTCCGGGGGTTGGCGACTTTGGCTGTGCCCAGCTGGAAAGCTGTTCTGGCGTGAGTCAGGCTTGGTTCATCATAGCTGGAACTCACTCATGTGGCTTCAGTCAGCCTCAGGCAAACTCAGTTTTCCTCTACAGATCTCTCTTCCAGCAAGGCAACCCAGATTGGTTCACTTGCGGCTAGATTTGGGTTCCAAAAGCAGCAAGAGTGGAGTAAATGTGGCCTCTGGAGGTCTAGGCCCTGAACTGATAAGTATAATGCCGCTGCTTACGCGTTGTTTTGGCCACAGCAAGTCATAGGAGTGGGGGAAATAGAGTCTTGGGAGGAGTTGAAAGTATTGTGGCCACATTTGCAATCTACCATAGAGAATCTTTTGATTTATCTCTGGTATGCTGATGTACTACTCTCCTCAAAGCACTCATTTTAAGCTTTTCCTGTTGTTTTCCATGGACAGTTTTTCCCAACATCTCAGATTTCATATATATGGAAATTATTTCCACCTGAAATTTCTAGCCCTGATTTAAATTATTCAATGTTTTTTTTTTGAGGTATAATTTCCAGTTTTAGAATATTTTCTACCACCCCAGAACAATTTCTCATGCCTGTTTGCATTTAATTCCTGTTCCCACCCCTTACCTTACAAAACCACCGATCTACTTTCATTATCTCTAGATTTGCCTTTTCTGGACATTGAATATCAGTGGAATCATGTAATATGTAGTCTTTCTGCATCTGGCTTCTTTCATGTAGCTTGATGTTTTTGCAGTTTATCCATGTTGTAGCGTATATCAGTAGTTTGTTCATTTTTATTGTTGAATAGCATTCCGTTCTATGAATATGGCACACTTTGCTTATCCATTCACCAGTTAATGGACATTGGATTTTTCTCCCCAGTTCTTAGCTGTTACAAAAATGCTGCTATGAATATTTGCATAAAATCTTTGTACGGACATATGTTTTCATTTATCTTGGTTAGATACCTACGAGTAGAATTACTTGCTTATGTGATAAATTTATATTTAATTTTTAAAGAAATTGTCAAACTGTTTTCCAAAGTGGCCGTACAATTTAATATTCTCACCAGCAATTTGTGAGAGTTCTAGTTTTTTCACGTCTTTGGCAGTACTTGTTATTGTCTGTCTTTTTAATTATAGCCATTCTCGTGGGTCTGAAGTGGTATTCTGTAATTTTAATTTGCATTTCTCTAATGCCTCATGATTTTGAACGTCTTTTCATGTTCAAATGGTTCAAATTTTTGGCCATTTTAATTTTTATTGTTTTATGAAAATACTGAGTTTATTTCACATGTATATTTTTTTCTCTTACCATTTGCATTTGTCTGACCACCACTACTACTATATCCTATTGTAACATTGAATACATACTTAAAACCAAGCAAAGGGTGGGGTTCCATCTCTAAAAATCAAACAGGCATTTTGAACAACACACTCTTGGCAATGGAACCTGGACTACATTTATTAGACACAGTAGGGAAAGTTTTTACTTTGCCTTGTAAAAAGGACAGCCAGGTAGAAACTTTTACAGCAATGAAATAAGATGGGAGAATTTTAACAAACTGTTTAGATTTTTACAGAGACTTCTCCACTGCCAGAGATCTTGAATAAGCCACCTGGTCAGTCATCCAGAACAATTCTTCACATAACTGATGACCTTGGCTTCCACTTAGGAAAGATAACCACCTTTTTCTCTGTTTGCATTTTGCTTTACTGTCTTCTGTGGAACTAGGTCCTTTCTGTGTTTTAAGGTTTTTTTTCTTGTTTTTTGAAGAATTCTTGACCTTTTGATCTTAGTGTTAATGGTCTTGAGTCTTTACCATTCTGGTTTGATTTTTGTGCACTTTTGGCTGGAATATCTCATATAGATATCTTTATTGAGTTTTTCCCTTTAGCTCTCTCATCATCAAAATCGCCATCATCATCATCATCATATCATCATCTTCATCAACAATAAGTTTTACTTTTTTCTGTGGAACTTCACTACCACTTCCAGGGGCAGATCGCTTTCCAGATATACTTAGGAATTTCACATCCTCCTCCTCTTCATCTTCTGACTCTGCATCTTCCTACACAGCTACTAAATGCTGTCCACTAATATGCACAGCCCTGAATCACACTTCAACTGTAAGACCACAGGTGGTGTTATTTGAAAGCCCCTAAGGGAAATCATTGACTGTACAGATATTTTCAAAGTTGCCAGTGTCACTTTAATTGGACTGCCTTCATAATTCATTGCCTCTGCTTCAACACTGTACAATCCATCTTTTTTTTAGACTGAAGCTCAGATATATTTATTATCACATGCATATAAAAGAAGCAAACATACCAATAAAAAGGTAAAAGGCTATGGGATTTAATAAAATTAATGAACACTGGGTTATGCCTTACATATAAAAATCAAACATTTATATAGCATTCTCAAATAAATTATATAGGAGAACAGATTAATGACTTCATTTATTTTTTAAATTGAGAGATAATTGACATACAGCATATTAGTTTCAGGTGTGCAACATAATGATTCAATAATTATATATATTGAGAAATGATCACCATAATAAGTCTAATTAACATCTATCACCACACATAGGTACAAACTTTTTTTCTTATGATTGAGATTTATTCTCAGAGTTGAGGCGCCTGGGTGGCTCCGTCAGTTAAGGGTCTGCCTTTGGCTCAGGTCATGATCCTGTGACCCTGGGATTGAGCCCTACATCAGGCTCCCTGTGGGGAGCCTGCTTCTCCCTCTGCCTCTGCCTGCCGCTTCCCCTGCTTGTGCTCTCTCTCTCTCTCTCTCTGTCAAATAAATAAATAAAATCTTTAAAAGATTTATCCTCAGAGCAACTTTCAAATATGCAGTAGAGTATTATTAACTCTAGTCACCCTGTTGTACATTACATCCCCTAGACTTATTTATAACTGTAAGTTTTTTCCTTTTGACCCCTTCATCCCTTTTACTTATCCTCCACTCCTCCTCCTCTGGCAACCACAGTCTGTTCTCTGTACCTGTGAGTTCAGTTTTTTGTTTTGGTTTGTTCTAGATTCCACATATAAGTGAGATCATAGGCACAAGAAAACTGTCTATTCAGATCTGCCTGTTTTTCTTTTTAACATATTTTATTTTTAAGTAATCTCTACACCCAATGTGGGGCTCAAACTCACAACCCTGAGACCAAGAATTACATGCTCCACCAGTTGAGCCAACCAGGCACCCCAGATCTGCCCATTTTTTGTTTTTTTTTTTCTCTTGAGTTGTTTGAGTTCTTCATATATTTTGGATTATAAGTCCTTATCAGGTATATGATTGTACAATTCATCTTTTGCACTAGTCCCTAAACTGACCATTCTTAAAGATAACTGGTGTTCATTTTCATCATTATCCAACTTAAAGTGACAATCTTTGTTGGCTTTTAGTTCACACCTGAAAAGATAGTTCTGGGGCTTCATGGGGCTCATGTCCATGTCCACTGAATCTTCCATGGGGTGGTGGCACACAAAGGTGGGAGAGAAGGTGGACAGAAATAAATGACTACTGTTCTAGAGAATAGCCACGCAGGATGGACTCATAGCAGCGCTGGTCTTTGCCCATTTTTAAACTGGGTTTTGTGTCTTCTTGTTGTAAGAGTTCTTTATATATTCTGGATACAAGGCCTTTAACAGACATAGGATTTGTGTATGTTTACTTATGGTCTGTGGTTTGTCTCTTCATTTACTTAATAGTATCTTTTTTTTTTTTAAAGATTTTATTTATTTATTTGACAGAAGAGGGAGAGAGAGAGAGAGCGTGCACACAAGCGGGGGAGCTGCAGGCAGAGGGAGAAGCAGGCTCTCTGCTGAGCAAGGAGCCCGATGCGGGGCTCCATCCCAGGACCCTGGGATCATGTCCTGAGCCGAAGGCAGATGCTTAACCAACTGAGCCACCCAGGAGTCCCACTTAATAGTATCTTTTTAAGTGTAGAATTTTAAATTTTTCATTAAGTCTAATGTATCAATTGTTTCCCTTTATGGTATCATGCCTAAGAACTCTGCCTCACCCAGTGTCATGAAAATTTTCTGTTTTTTTTTTTTTTCCTAGAAATTTTATAGTTCTGGTTCTTACATGTAATCTATGATCCATTTTGAGTTTTTCTTTATTTTATGAGTATATGCATTATTGGTATTCTTTTAAATATTAATAGAGTTCATCAATGGAGCCATATGAGGCTGGTGTTTTCTTTGAGGGAATATTTTAAGTTACCAATTTAAAATTTAAGTATTCAATTTCTTTACTTTTTATATGCCTATTCGATTTTCTATTTCTTCTTGAGTCAGTTTGATAATTTGTATCTTTCTAGGAATTTGTTCATTTCATCTAAATTGTATAATTTGTTGGCTTAATAGTACTTTCAGATTTTTCTCCTTATGTCTAGGCTGAAAGTTGGGGCTTTCATTATCTTGTTCTGCTGCACTAGATGACTATGCTTGCATCCAGGGCTAGGTGGCAGGAAGACAGAGAGAATATATTACAGTGGTGAGAGCTGACCCCACTCTCCTGGGATCAGAGAGGAAGGTTTCCTTCCTAAGAGTTTTGGTACCTATACTGTTGGGACTTCTAATGTCACTGCCTGTGGGATTTCTTGAAGGGCTGGAGCTCAGGAGAACTCAGAAAAAAAAAATGGGGGATTTCTGTACTCCCTTTCTCACTCCTCAAGTCTGAATAAGGGGCCTCCTCTTGGAGTTCTCTCTGTCTGAGGCTCAGTACCCAGCCCTGGGTTTCAGACTGTGATGCTGTGTTACATTTAGTCTGGGGGATACTGGAGACCAAAAATGGCAAACACACGATTGATTTGGTGGTGCTTCAAATTCTGGCCTTTTTACTTCAAGCCCCTTGCTACTAGTTGCTTCTCAGAGTCTTCAGACAGCTAGTTGCTCAGTGCATTCTGTTCAGTTGTATAGTTGTGTTCAGTGGGAGACATATGCTTATTCTACTTTACTGTACCCAGAACCATGATCAGTTCTTATTTTTTTTTGAGATTTTATTTATTTATTTTAAGGGGGGAGGGGGAGTGGGGGGAGGGGAAGAGGGAGAGAATCTTCAAGCAGACTCCCTGTTGAGTGCAGAGTCCAACTCGGGGCTTGATCCCATAACCTATGATATCATGATGTGAGCTGAAACCAAGAGTTGGATGCTCAACCAACTGAGCCATCTAGGCGGCCCACCATGATCTGTTTTTAAGTAGTCTATCCTCCCTCCACCTTAAGCCCGTTGCTTTTCTCTTTTTATTTATTTATGTTTTGAAAAATCTTGTAGCATTTTGCCATCTCAGATGATGCTGGTAAAGATGTGTATTGCTACATATAACTCATGTAACATTGAAGATTCCATTTATTTCATCATTATACTTTTAGTAACCTAACTTTAATATGTTTTCATTTGGAAAAGATTTCTTTCCTTTTCTTTTCTGATCAATCTCATTCTCCAGTTTGATGGATATTCTGGATTTCCTTCTAATTTCTGAAAACTAAGTAGACTGGGATTAAAGAACTACCTACAGATTTTGGAGAAAACAGTATACATTTTATCCTGTTACCGATGTTATTTACAAAGAGAAAAGAACTCTCACGTTAAGAATTAGGCAGTAGACCATTAACAAGCTTTAAATAACTAACTGAACAACTCTAGAGAATCATTAACAAACATTAAATAAGTAAATTCCTGCCACTACCTACTCTGCAGTGAGCTGCATAGAGGGGGAAGCAGGCATTTTCAAGCATTTCAGACTGATATAGAGTGTGACTGCCTCTTTTTTAAAAGCTGCCATAGCGCCGTCCCAAAGGAATTCCAAATATATTTGGGAAGATTTGGTGAAATTGTCTAGCTTTTTTTTTTTTTAAATTTTATTTTATTATGTTAGGTTTTTTTTTTAAGATTTTATTTATTTATTCATGAGAGACAGAGAGAGAGAGAAAGTGAGAGAGAGAGGCAGAGGGAGAAGCAGGCTCCCAAGGAGCAGGGAGCCTGATGTGGGACTCCATCCCAGGACCCTGGGATCATGACCTGAGCCGAAGGCAGACGCCCAACCATCTGAGCCACCCAGGTGCCCGTTATTATGTTATGTTAATCACCATACATTACATCATTAGTTTTTGATGTAGTGTTCCATGATTCATTGTTTGCGTATAACACCCAGTGCTTCATTCAGTACATGCCCTCTTTAATACCCATCACCAGACTAACCCATCCCCCTACCCCCTCCCCTCTAGAACCCTCGGTTTGTTTCTCAGAGTCCATAGTCTCTCATGGTTCATCTCCCCCTCCGATTTCCCCCCCTTCATTTTTCCTTTCCTACTTTCTTTTTTTTTTTTTTTTTTAATAATATGATGTATTACTTGTTTCAGAGGTACAAGTCTGTGATTCAACATTCTTACACAATTCACAACACCATAGCAGGGTATGTGCTATGGAAATTGTCTAGCTTTTTAAAGGTGATGCAGTATAAGAGAAAATTGCAATGCAAATAGAAACTTTTAAAAAGTTTAAAAATTAATTTATAATAATGAGGTCTGTTTCTACTGTTCTGAAGTCCTCCTATAGGATCTCGGCCTTTGGGAGACATTGTGAGAATCTGATGAAATCTATGGTCTATCTCTCTAGAAATATTAGGGGTACATAGACATATACATTTGCACATACTTTCAAGTGCAGAGGAGGCCCTCTTAATGCAGAGATAAACCCCAGTTAAGAAATCCTGCAGTAACTGGGTGTTATATGCAAACAATGAATCATGGAACACTACATCAAAAACTAATGATGTAATGTATGGTGATTAACATAACATAATAAAATAAAATTGAAAAAAAAAATCCTGCAGTAAGATGCCCAGATATCCTTGTCTAGTTAGGATTGGCATCATTTTTGAAACTCTCTACCAGGTGAAAATTTGTGCTGGGTAATGCCTTTGGCAGGGCAAGTTGAGCTTTAGTTCTCACTATGGTTTAGGTGAGAGATGTTGTAGATAACTTTCTATTATGACCGGTAATACTTGGAGAAACAGTAATTCGTAAAGTCCTTCCCAATCCATAGTCCAAAACTGGAAATTCTAGCTCTGATCTTTTATTGCAGCATAGAGGTTGATGTGCTCCAAGTTTGTTTAATAGTGAAGAAGTACATCTTCAGGGAATATGTGGGGCCACAAAAACTCCCTGGGTCAATGTTTCTCAGCTTGCCTTTACCTTGCTGCAGTGATAGGGCTGCATGAGAGGTCAAGGGGTAGAGTGGAAATAATCCTGACTTAGTTGTTAAAAGACCTGAAGTCAAGTCCTGTTCTTTAGCTTAACTTGGATAAGTCACTTAATATTGCCGAGGCTCACTTTCTCCTTTGATAAACCAGAAATAGCAATACCTATTCTATCTTTTTACAGGATGTTTTGAGAATCAGTGAAAATAATATATGTGATTTTTAAAATATACAAACCTATTGATTGAAAGATAAAGGAACACATAGCTATGACAGAATGGAGACCTCATTCATTCACCATGCATTTTTTCATTAGCAGATACCTACAAATCTAACATGCATAGGGAATCTTTGATTTCTCTATTCTCCTGATTGGAAATGTGGCCCTACTATCTTTCAAATACTTTATAGACTCTCTTCGTCTTGTATAGAAAAAAAACAAGAAAAGGAAGGTTAGTGATAGAGAAAGAGGAAGTCAAATGATTTGCATAATACTTGAGTTGAAAAAAATCAGTAATCAAGTAGTTTATATGAGCTCTTAAATTGATATTCAAAGGAAGCAGGGTGATTTTAGGCTCTTCTGGAAATAGTGAGATCTCATCCTGTCCCATATCCTACCCTGGAGATGACCTAGTTATGGGGAAATAATAATAGCTGCCATTTTTTGAGAGCATTCCTGTCTTCACCTATGTTCTATCTCATTTAATCATCACTTCCCCAAGGTCAGACAGAGGTTGTTCCCAGAGCTGAAATTCCAACTCTGGTCCTTTTACCTGCACAGTCCATGCTTATAGCTCCCTAGCAGCAGAAAAGTGAGGCCGAGTCAGAACAAGCTGCACTGGCATTTGCCTTTTCTAAGGTTCATAGGGATCAATGTTAATTCACATTCTTTAACCTTGAAAGCTCAGAGTAACCTTCGAGCTTGCTCTCTGGGACTTAGAGATAGAATTGCCATCTGAAAGCAGGGTGGGATTCAGATGGAATCAAGTTTTAGCTTTCAGCAATAAAGATCTCTGAGCTCCACTTTTTAATTTTTGAAATTCTTAAAGAAGTGAATTTCCAGTATTTAATCTATTTTCTGAGAGCTCCTTTTTCAATATTGGAATTTACATTTCTGAGTTATTAGAAAATATGAAAAAATATGATTATTATAACTTGTAAATACAGTGCATTTTCTCCATTATTATTAGAAAGAAAAATGTGCTGGTGTTTTCCACAGATGCAGTCAGATGCAGACTGAGGGGCTGACTTCCCTCTTGGTCTGCTCTTTGACGAAGCTGCAGTTTGCTGGTTACGTTATGGATGTGGCAGAACAGAAGAAACCAAAGGCCGCATTTTAAATAATATTCCTAGTTGTTTAGATTCCCTTAAGGTATTTAGAATATCTAGCTATATGTCTGAATCATATGCTGTACTGGATGGGAGGTAAAATTAGGAAATTTTGGCTGGCTACTGCTACATTATAATTTCTCTAGAAACCTCAAGAAAATAATGGACTCAAACATGCCTTGAGCTGTTCTCTGAGAAACTATGGCAACAGGCCTTTTAATTAAAGCTGAACTAGTGTGTGTAGCTTAGAAAAACAGAGAGATACTGCCAACTGATATGGAGAGTGTATGGGAGTAATCCAGAAAACTAAAAAAAAAAAAAATTATTTTTAGATATATTTAGATAACTCTTTGTTATCTACATTGTTCAAAGAAACAGTAGGAAAATCTCTTAGTGGATATCAATATTTGGCTTTGGAATATAATATTTTTTCTATAAGAAAATATAGTTTCCTAATTATGCCTTTTAAGATTAATATTCAAATTAATTTATGTTTCCTGAGTACATGTTAACTGAAGTTGGAAGGGCCAGCCTGGAGGCATCTCAGTTGCAGAGGGCAACCAACCCAGGACAGTCACAAAAAGGATGATCTTTTCATTTTGATAATGGAGACTATATATATGCCACAGTGAAATGCACTGGTGGGCTGTTGATCAACAAATTAGTAAACTGGACCCCTGCCGGGATGAACCATTTACTGCCAGCGTGCTAGAATTTGTAAACTCAGAGCATACCAAAAAGTAATTTAAAAAAACAAAAACTAAATGGGAAGTCAAGAGTTGTCATTTTTCTAGGATCAAAATATGGGTTATGCTAATAACCCCCAGTGATGGAAAGATTTTATCACCTTCTTTCCCAGGGCGAGTTTGAGTTTATGCCTATTGTTTTAACATCCTGTCTGATTAGTGCTCCCATTCACTCTTAAAAATGCACCTGTTTGGGAGATAAATTGTATAGTCACTTGGTGAGGGCAATAGCACAAAAGAAGAGTAGTCTCTAATGAAATAAAACGTAATGGTGAGAAATATAAAGCTCATAAGCCAGAGACAGTATAGAAACTGGCTCTTAAAATAGTCTGTTATCCAGTCTCCTTGGCTTTGGCTTGCAGTTTACCTTTTATTGTATTGTTGGCAGAGTTAGCTATCCATAATCAGATCTGATCTTCCACTCCTTTTGCTTAATGGCATTGCTTACAGAATTAGTATACCCTTCCTCAGTCTTAGCTCCACCCTACCTCTAACCCATACATTACCTAAACTCAAACAAGGCCTAGTTATTCAATGTTCACTGTGCCCCCCTGTGTTTTCCTATTACTGCTAGTGCTGGAATTCCTCTACTCTTTTTTTTGTGTATGTGTGGCAAACTCCTACTCATACTTAAAAACAAAGATTAAACATCTCTTCTTTCCTTCCTTTATCTCACAATCCTCCCTTAATCCTCTCAAACATTTTCCTCTCTGGGACTGGATGAGGGCACCAGATATGGGGATTTACACATCCGTCTTCCCAAGGCAGGTACTATGTACAGTTGACCCTTGAACAATGGCAGGGGTTAGGGGCACTGACCACCCCCCCAGTTGAAAATCCATGCATAATTTTGACTTCCCCCAAAACTTAACTACTAATAGCCTACTGTTGACTGGAAGCCTTACTGAGAACATAAATAGTGGATTAATATTTTTTATGTTATATGTATTACATACTGTATCCTTACAGTAACATAAGCTACAGAAAAGAAAATGTTATTAAGAAAATTCAAGGAAGAACTTCTGGCCTCCCTCTAGCTACCATCTTGCGTCCCCACATGTGTGCACCTAATCTCAGCAGGTCTGTCTGAGACCCCCTGAGCATCAACCCTAGTCCCCCATTTCCACTCAAACAAGATGAAAACAACTATTATGAACTAGGAGAAACTTGCCAAACTGCAAGCACAAGTGCGCATGGGTGGGAAAGGAACTGCTCACCAAAAGAAGATGGTTCATAGAACGGCTACAGCAGATGATCAAAAACTTCAGTTCTCCTTAAAGAAGTTGGGGGTAAACAGTATCTCTGGTATCGAAGAAATGAATATGTTCACAAACCAAGAACAGTGATCCATTTTAACCTAAAGTTCAGGCATCCCTGGGGGTGAACACTTTCACCATTACAGACCATGCTGAGACAAAGCAGCTGACAGAAATGTTACCCAGTATCTTAAACCAACTTGGTGCAGACAGTCTCACTAGTTGAAGGAGACTGGCTGAATCTCTGCTCACACAATTTGTGGACAGAAAAGCAACACTTGCTACTGGAGAAGAGGATGATGATGAGGCTTCAGATCTTGTGGAGAATTTTGATGAAGCTTCCAAGGATGAAGCAAACTGAATTGAGTCTACTTCTGAAGAAGATAAAACTTGGAGAAGCTACTGGGAGCTGCTATTTTCTATTATGACTGCTTTTAAAAATTTTGTTCATGGATCTGGTAAAATCTAGATCTCTAATATTTTTAAGCCCAAGGCCCTTGGACACTGCAGCTCTTTTCAGTTTTTGCTTATATACAAGTTATTCTTTGCAGCTAATTAAGCTGAAGAAGCCTGGGAATAAAGTTTGAAACAAGGTTAATAAAAGTTTTGCCTAGATGAAAAAAGAAAGAAAAAAAATTCAAGGAAGATAAAATACATTTACAGTACAGTATTTATCAAAAAAAAAAAAAAAATCTGTGTGACCTGTCAGAATGGCTAAAATCAACAACACAAGAAAACAGGTGATGGCAAGGATGTGGAGAAAGGGGAACCCTCTTGCAATGTTGGTAGGAATGCAAATTGGTGCAGCCACTCTGGAAAACAGTATGGAGGTTCCTCAATAAATAGTAGAACTACCCCATGATCCAGCAGTTGAACTACTAGGTGTTTACCCAAAGCATATAAAAATACTAATTCAAAGGGATACATGCATCCCAATGTTTATAGTAGCTTTATCTATAATAGCCAAATTATGGAAAGAACTCAAGTGTCCATTAATTGATGGATGGATACAGAAGATGTGGTGTGTATACACACACACACACACACACACACACACAGGAATATTACTTAGTCATAAAAAAGAATGAAATCTTGCCATTTGCAACAACATAGATGGAGCTAGAGAGTAGTAAGTCAGAGAAAGACAAATACCATATGATTTTAATCATATGTAGAATTTAAGAAACAAAACAAGCAAAGGGAAAAAAGGGAGGGAAGCAAATCAAGAAAGAGACCCTTGGGGCACCTGGGTGGCTCATTTGGTTAAGTGTCCAACTCTTGATTTGGGCTCAGGTCATGATTTCAGGGTCGTGAGACTGAGTTCCTCGTTGGGCTCCATGCTGGGCGTGGAGCCTGCTTAAGATTCTCTCTGTTCCTCTGCCTCTTCACCCCCTCCCTCTCTAAAAACAAACAAACAATCAAACAAACAAAACAAACCCAGACTCTTAACTATAGAGAACAAACTGATGGTCACTAGAGGGGTGGTGGGGGGTTGGGTTAAATAGGTGATGGAGATTAAGAAGTGTTGTGATGAACACCGGGTGTTGTATGGAAGTGTTGAATCACTATATTGTACACCTGAAACTAATATTACACTGTATGTTAAGTAACTGGAATTTAAATAAAAACTTAAAAAAAAAATCTTTGTGGGGCACCTGGGTGGTTCAGTTGGTTAAGCGTCTGCCTTCGGCTCAGGTCATGATCTCAGGGTCCTGGGATCCAGTCCTGCATGGGGCTCCCTGCTCAGCGGGGAATCTGCTTCTCCTTCTCCCTCTATCCCCCCAACCCTAGCTCGTGTGTGCTCTCTCTCTCAAATAAATAAATAAAATCTTAAAAAAATATATTTGTGTAAGTGGACCTGTGCAGTTCAAACCCGTGTGGTTCAAGGTTCAGCTGCAATTTCTATCTTTTCTCCATAGCCTTGTGTGGGATGTGGCACAGAATGGTTCCTTACTCACTATTTGTTGAATATTTGATGTTTGATAAATATTTGATGAATGGATGAATGGGCTTAAGTGGGTAAAATAATTGGAATCGGTAGGGCATATTTGAGAAAACGTAGAGTAGTTGAAATTTGGTTCTGCTGTTTTCCCTCTTCCCTCTTTCCCATTCTTCTGCTCCTCTAGGTGCCCACTGCTGTCATGCCGGTTTCTTGGCTTCCCAGAACACTTTCTTCAGGGTATTGCCTAGGCCTGCCCTACCCTTAAATTCCCCTCAGCTTCTTCTTTTTTTTTTTTAATTTTATTTATTTATTTGACAGAGAGAGACACAGCGAGAGAGGGAACGCAAGAAGGGGGAGTGGAAGAAGCAGGCTTCCCGTGGAGCAGGGAGCCCGATGCGGGGCTCGATCCCAGGACCCTGGGATCATGACCTGAGCTGAAGGCAGCAGCCTAACGACTGAGCTGCCCAGGCGCACCTCCCCTCAGCTTCTAAAATCCCTTTTGCCTTTCTTCCCCAAACTTCTACCCTCATCTCCCATCAGGATGTCATTTCCATACTGAAGAATGCAGATAGATATAATTAGAGGATAATCACTTCAACTTAATTCATTCCAGGTTATAAAAGACTGACAAGGAAACAGCAGGAAGTGTCTGAAATTTGAATTCCACAATAGAAGGGCTTGCTTTGCCTGTGCAGATTTCTGACTGGACTGTATGTATAACCTTCCCTTTCATATAGTATACTAATGCCATCTCTAAACAGGTTTTCATGCCAGGATTTTAGATTATGTCATTCAATCAGGACAAAGGAATATTTTGAGAGCTGCTTGCCTGTAACCAGTTTCAGCAACATTATTGTCCTTGTTCAGCATTTGCAATTATTTGGATATTTTTTTGCCTTTTTTGTATCTTTTTGTACAAATGAACGAACATTGGGACAATGACTACTAATGATGGTGATAAGGAAATTAAGTCTCATACAGCTAATGAACTTCAGGCAAAGATATAAAAAATCATCGCATGAGTCAAGAGTCGATTCTTACCCTCAAATGGATGCTCACTGATTTTAAGCCCATCTATAGTCTTTTCGTTACATATGGAAAGAAAGCAAAAGCAAGGAACATGTATGGAAGTCTGGAACTCTGTCTTCTGAGACTGTGTACAAAACGGGAGCTATAACTAAGGATTTTTAAGATTTAGTGTTAATTTTTTTATAACTAAGGATTTTTTATCTTATATTTTGATTTCTGGGACTGAAACCTAAGTCTCTCATGTGACTTCTGCACATTTTATTTCCTTTGTGCTTTCATGAAAACATTTGGTACAGAGGAGGGGCCACCTGTAAAAGGCAAGGAAGATATGCCTGGGTTTCCTTCAAGCTGCCTCTTCACTGTTGTTAACTGTTGCTTTAAACCCTTCTAGCAGCTAGAATCTAATACCTCTGCTGCAACTACTTTAATAGATCCCAAAGTCAGGGCCCTGCAAAACCAGCTATGGCATAGGCCCCTGGCTTGGTATTGAGATTTACAAGATGGGGCCAGAGGTTCTACAGAATATCACCACTTTCCTTCCCTGTTTTCCTCATCTGCACAGGAACCACCAGAGCCTGGAACGCCCTTACTCTGGGCCATTGATTCTGAAGGGCTTAGTCTTACTAGAAGAGTGAACCCAACTGACTGAGAGATCAGGCCCTTCTGTCAGAGGCTTAAATGGAATAAAATCAAGTTGAGTAAGACCTACCCTTACCTTTGTGGAACTCTCTCTTTCCTTTATTTTACAGTGATGTATGATCTGATAAGAAATTTGTCATTCATTGAAGTTAGTGTTTATGTTTCCTTTTTTTTCCTCTTCTTTGGCTATACCTGCATTTTCCTGAGAGTCACTATACTTGTGCATAGAATCAAAGGGTAAATTGGGTTTGTTATTGTTTGTTTGTTTTTTTTGACTCTGCACATGAGATTTTAGTAATGGGATTGGGGGAGTGGAAAAAGGTAACAGGAAAAACTTTATGTATGCTGGTATCTCTTCTCTGTAGAAATTAAAAGATTTAGTTAGGCAGTATTTGCTGTTATTGCCTATTTATTTTAATTTTAGTTTAGTTTTTGCATAGGTAAACATTCACATGATTCAGAAATTAAAACCTATAAAATATATCAGGGAGAATTCTTTATGCCATTCTTATTCCTTATATTTAAGGAAATCTTAAGTAACCACTGTTCTTAGTTTCTTGTGAATCCTTTCATTATTATTTTTCTTTTTACAAGGAAATAAAAATATATTTTATATTTCTCCTTCTTGATATGCATAACAACATACTATATACACTGTTCTGCATCTTGTTTTATTCACTTAATATAACTTGGAGAGCTTTCTATAGAGAGTACTCTACTTTTTATAGGTGCCTAGTATCTCGTTGGATACAAAATATAATTTAGTTAACCATCTCACTATTGGTGACATTCGGGAATTTTCTAATTTTTTATTACAAACGATGCTTAAATGTAAAACCGTAGTCATTTCACATGTGTGCAAATGTTATCTGTAAGATGAACTCCCAAAAGGAGAATTATGGGGTCAAAGGTTTATGTATTTCAATTTTGATAAGTAGTATCATGTGGCCCTCCATAATGGTCTGTTTTAATTACTGAGGCTTCATAATATGTCTTCTCTTATTGGGTGCTCTTTTGCTTGGCTACTATTATTTTTCCTCTTTCATATGGTTATTAGAATCAGGCTGTCTAATTCTAATTTAAAAATTAGTATTTTTATTGAGACCATGTTAAGTGTGAATTTTGTTAAACGAGAACTGAATCTTTATGATTTTGAGTTTTCCTATCTAATAATTGGTATGCTTTTCTATTTTAAACTCTTCTTTTGTGGAAGAATCTTTTTCATGTATTTCTTCCACGTCTTGTTAAGATTATTTCTAGATTTTATCTTTTTGGTTGTGATTAAAAGTGGGTCTTTTTTTTTTCATTATATCTTCTGTTTGTAGTTTCTACATATGGAAACTACTGGTTTCGTTATCTTAACCTTGTAATCTGCTAACTTACTTATTTTAAAGTTTGTAGTACTTTTCAGTGGAATCTCTTGGGTTTTCCAGGTATACAAAACATCATCAGGGGGCACCTGGTTGGCTCAGTCCATAGAGCATGTGACTCTTGATCTCGGGGCTGTAAGTAGGAGCCCCACATAGGTTTAGAGATTACTTAAAAATAAAATCTTAAACAAAACCGAAAACATATCATCTGCAAGTAGAGATTATTGGACATCTTCCTGTCTTATTGTACATTTTTTATTTCTTTCATTTGTATGTTTGTATTGGCCAGGACACCCAGCAAAATGTTAAATAATAAGAGTAGGTATCCTTTTGTGGTGCCTGACTTTACTGAGAATGTCTTTGGTATTTCCCTGATAAGCATAAGCTGGGTTTCAGGTTGACATAAAAACATTTTATTATGTTTTAGAACTCGTCATCTATGCTGGTTGGTTACTTATTTAGTAAAAGATTTTACTTATTTATTTGAGAGAAAGAGAGCACATGTGGAGTGAAGGGCAGAGGGAGAAGCAGACTCTCTGCTGAGCAGGGAGCCCTAAGCGGGACTCGATCTCTGGACTCTGGGATCATGACCTGAGCCAAAGGCAGACGCTTAAACGACTGAGCCACCCAGGCACCTGGTGGTTATTTATTTATTTTCTGTTCTCTCAGCTTCACCTTGCCTTTATATATGATAGCCTCTCCAGTGGGGCCTGGGACTCTGCAGACTCTGTCTCCCAGATGCCTTTGACAGCTGATTCCTGTTGGGATCTGTCAATAGGGGGCACTAGAGGGAGCCTGGAAGGTGGGAGGAGGGAGAAGCACTTCTCTCTTGCTGTTCCTGTCAGAGGTGCCCCAGTAAAGGTATCTCACCTCAGTCTCTAGTTTTTCTCTAGAATGTCAGAACCAGCCTCATCCCTTCCCCTCATAGGTACCAGCAGAAGCCAGGCAGTGGTCCTTCCGCAGAGGTGTGAGTCTCAACCTAGAGGCACTTTCTTCCCCTGAGCTCCTGAGGAACTAACAGTACCTAACCAGTGTGCTTTGTGCGGCCTCTCCTTTGAGCTACCACATTCTTGTAACCTAACCTCTTCCAGCCCCCAGCCCCAGCTTATAGGTGGTAGCTGCATTTATTATCTCAAGGTAACCTCAGTCTCCTCATTTTCTGTTCCGGCCCTCCAACACCTGTTTCACCAATTCCTTTTATTAAATCCTCTCCACTGAGCATTCTGATGAGCTGATGAGCTTTCTGCTTTCCTGAAGGGACGCAGTCTATGACTCATCTATTCTTGTTTTACTGAATGTTTTGATCCAGATTGTTTTCTGAAAAATTTCCCCCAGGGCTTTTTCTGTGCTAATGGGGATGATTGTGTGAGTTTTCTTTTTAGACCTATGAAATATAATAATGGATTTTTCTAACACTGGACTCTTGAATTTCTATAATAAATCACCCTTCAGGGCACATGCACCCCAATGTTTATAGCAGCAATGTCCACAATAGCCAAACTATGGAAAGAGCCTAGATGTTCATCAATAGATGAATGGATAAAGAAGATGTGGTGTGTATATATATATATATATATATATATATATATATATATATATATATATAATGGAATATTATGCAGCCACCAAAAATTGAAATCTTGCCATTTGCAATGATGTGGATGGAACTAGAGGGTATTATGCTAAGTGAAATGAGTCTATCAGAGAAAGACAAGTATCATATGATCTCACTGATATGAGGAATTTGAGAAACAAGACAGAGGATCATAGGGGAAGGGAGGGAAAAATGAAACAAGACGAAACTGGAGAGGGAGACAAACCATAAGAGACTCTTAATCTCAGGAAACAAACAGGGTTGCTGGAGTGGAAGCGGGTGGGAGGGATGGGGTGGCTGGGTGATGGACATTGGGGAGGGTAGGTACTATGGTGAGTGCTGTGAATTGTGTAAGACTGATGAATCACAGACCTGTACCCCTGAAACAAATAATACATGAAATATTAATAAAAAAAGTTAAATATAAAAAAGTAAGAAAAAAAAAATCTCCCTTCAGGGCGCCTGGGTGGCTCAGTCGTTAAGCGTCTGCCTTCTGCTCAGGTCATGATCCCAGGGTCCTGGGGTTGAGCCTTGAGTGGGGCTCTCTGCTCAGGAGGGAGCCTGCTTCTCCCTCTCCTCCCCACTCATGCTCTCTCTCACTATCTCTGTCTCTCTCAAATAAATAAAGTCTTAAAACAAATAAATCCCCCTCATCATGTGTTCTTTTAATGGGCTGCTGATTCTACTTGCTGATATTTTCATTATGATTTTTGCATTAATCTTTATACATG
Source organism: Phoca vitulina (assembly GCF_004348235.1). NCBI lineage: Eukaryota > Metazoa > Chordata > Mammalia > Carnivora > Phocidae > Phoca > Phoca vitulina. The sequence goes on from NW_022589714.1 coordinate 27,351,983, forward strand.
AGATTGGTCTGAAGTTTTCTCTTCTGGGGTAATCTGTGTCAGGGTTCTATTTCAGTGCTGTTATTTGCTTCATAACATTTTTGAGTTTCCCATGTTTTTTTTAAACTCTGGAACAGTTCAAATAGTGTTTTACATCAGCCTTTCCAGGTTTCTGTTGTTGTTTTATCTGGTTTTTGCTTCTTAAAGTTTGGTGGCATCCCCTTTATGAGATTTTCTGGGTCTGGTACTAGTTTGGTATCATATAGTGGGAGATTATTTTATTAAATGAATCCAGAATGACTCAAAAAATGTTTGATGCTGCATTAGCTAGGCTAGTTGAGAAACGGTGGTCCAAACCAAACTGAAGTAGGCAGTGTATCTCTGATGCCTTTTAATCCCGTAATTATCCTACTTATGTCTTTAAGTAATTCTCCCTCTTATCTTCTCCTCTTTTCCATCCTATTCTGATGCCAGTCCCTGCTGAGATTACCTACTCTGAACTGATACAGCTTTGGATATATGACCTTGCATGTATCACATATTTGCATTTTAATAGTGGAATCATGAATATGGTCATGACAGGATCTTGGGTCCTGGTACTTTATGTTTTGTGTCCCCTGCGTCTTCTGTTCTCCAAGTACACTTACATCTGAGGTGAGGCATAACTGTACTAGGTTGAGGAGAGCGTATCCTTCCACAGACTCAGTCAAGCAGGTTTAATAAGCTTTCCACCCCCTGAGGGGGTCTCCAACCTTCTTTTAAAAACCACCCCAAAACATCAGGGTCACCAGCTACCTTGGAGGAAGTAAAGGAGAACTGGAAGACTGCCTCGTTCAAATTTCTGATCTCATTTCTAGCCTCCTAACTCATCAATTATTTTCAGTGCTTTTATGCATCCTCCTCTTTCTGGCCAGTGGGCCTTCTCTTGCCCTTGACCTTGTTGAACCCTCACTCATTTTTGAAGTGGTGACCCTGGCTTTTCTTACAGTGGAGCCCCCCCTCCCGCCACCATGAACAGACCACCTCCTCCATGATGTCTCCTGAGCATACTTCATGTTCCCTTCATTGCATCACTTGCTTTTAAGTCTGTGTTGTTCCTGACGGTGCGTTGGGTCTTCATTTTTGTTTTCCGTGCTTAGTACAGTGCTGCACACATAGGAGGCCTCAAAAAATATTGGTTGAGTTATTTAATAAATAAAACCCAAGTAAAAGTGGACAAAAAGAAAGATGAATGACAAATGGCTAAATGGACTCTAAAGGGACTTCAGTACCATGTGCCAAATGCTAGGTGGGTTTTTTTTTTTGTAAAGATCTTGTTTATTTATTTGACAGAGAGAGACACAGCAAGAGAGGGAATACAAGCAGGGGGAGTGGGAGAGGGAGAAGCAGGCTCCCCGCCGAGCAGGGAGCCTGACACAGGACCCTGGGATCATGACCTGAGCCCAAGGCAGACGCTTAACGACTGAGCCACCCAAGCGCCCCTAAAAGGTGGGTTTTGAATAATCCACTCACACTGCATGAAAGTAAACATAATGTTTTCATTCAGAGTGAATTTAATTTATATTCGATTTATGTTTATAGTGCAGATGCTTTTCTGGCAACACACCTTTCTAAATCTGCTTACTCAGATGTATATCAGAATAAATCAGAAAGACAGTTTTCAAGGCTATGAAAGTCTAAAATTCTCTAGTAGCTTTATAATAATCCACCTTTTGTATCAGGACGCTTGTGTTTGTTTATCCTGCGTCAGGAAATTCTGTCCTGCTTCAGGAAATGATGATAGTAGAGATAAGACAATGAATGGGAATAATAAGAGATGCTAAAAATACCTTTGTAGGGAGAGGAGATGACCTGAAAGCAGAGGATTAAGTTGAGGGGTTTGAGGGAAATTAAAGCTCTTTCCATGGTGTCTCCACCTGGAAAGTATAAATATAGAGCATGGGATTATGTTTAGCTTGAATGTTTTCCCATCTTGAGCTGCTAGAAAAATTTTAATTGGCAATCTGTGTTCGGATGACAACGGGAGGATTTAGAATTCTTTGGACCCATTTTAGCCACAAAAATTATTCAGGCACATAAAAATATTGTTATCCTTATCTTACTGTTCCACTGATGCTACCTGCCCAAAGTGCACCTTAATGCATTAATGTATTTATGTACTTTTTATTCTGTACTCTCTAGGTAGAGAGTAAGGTTTTAGTTTTCTCTTTGTTCTTAGTGTGCTGAATTGTGTAGGGACGTGGGACAGTTTTGGAGAAAATTTACATATATATCTATGCTTCTTATTGAATTACATTGATAGTTAAAATTAATCATTTTAAAGAGTTTGACATTACCCCAAAATAAGGAAAAAATGTTTGACGTTGACAGTATAAATTTGCTGATTTTATAACCTTACCTCAGAAGTGTTATTTCTTTTGGTAAGACAATTTGGTTTTATCAACTATGATATGAGCAGGCTGATTCTTACCTGTAAATCAGTATGAGTGCCTTCATTCCTATCCCACAGAGTTAGTTTCTGTCTTCGTTTAGGGAGTAGGGAATGTGAGTGGAGGATAGAAACTGAGGAGAATGTATCTTATGGTTTCTCCAGCTGGAGTGCCCTTCCCAGGGAGATGTGCCTCCTTTCCAAAAGGTACACAATGTTGAGACCATTACTGCTGCCTTTACTTAAAATAAATGCACACTGGATCCCAGTAAAAGTTCTAGCAGTGTAGGGTTTAGCTGAATGCCCCAAAACTCTGGGGGGGCCAGGGCTCTGTCAAGGGTCAGGCCCGACCTCTGGGCCCAGGCCTTTCTCTTTTATTCTTTATCTCTCTTTTTTTTTTTCTTGGTCTGTCTACATCCTAAGGAGAGGAGTTTTCTCCTCTTGTTTCTCTGTCCTAGACTTTGCACCTCACCCCTTCCCAGCCCCCACCTTAGGCATCCTGTGAAGGTCAGTGCCTTTCTCCTTTTTTGCCATCTCTGAGAAGGGTAGGGTGAACTTTGACTCGGGACTGCTGGTTTTGCCAGTCTCCTCAGAGTCTAGATGAGAAAGTAACATTCTTCCTATTCCTTTTTTGGAGGTGTTCCAACCACAAAAGGTGTAAGCAGAATCAAGTCCCTTTCCATCATGCAAGAACATAGACTCTCCTGTTAGCTTACCTTTTTTTTTTTTTTAAGATTTTATTTATTTATCAGAGAGAGACACAACGAGAGAGGGAACACAAGCAGGGGGAGTGGGAAAGGGAGAAGCAGGCTTCCCGCTGAGCAGGGAGCCCGATGTGGGGCTGGATCCCAGGACGCTCAACGACTGAGCCGAAGGCAGATGCTCAACGACTGAGCCACCCAGGCGCCCCTGCTTACCTTTTTATTAAAAAAAAATTTTTTTATACTATGAATAAGAAGTTATTTAGGAACATTTTAGGGTACAAAATGAGAGAGATCTTTCTTTTACTATGGAAGTAGCTTGTACTTCTGATGGTTAAATTAAAATAAAACATTAAATTAAAATATTTAAAAACTAGAAAAGAGGATTTTGTACATTCAGTGCTAAAAATGTCTCCACTCTGTAGATATATTTCATTTATTGCTTTCACCGAATTTCCTCCACCACAAAAGGATATTGGTAGAAACCTAAGATGACCAAAGCTGGGATGAAACATAAATTATGTCAGTCATTCTCTCAGATTTTCTTGTTTAAGCGTGTTGACCTTAGAAAAAAAGAGCCAGCTATTTTACCAGCAAAATAAGCTTATTTGAGAATAGCAGAGGATGGCAATTCAGGACAAACAAACCATAGCAAGTCTGGAGAACAGGAGAGAGGGGCTTGCTTTTAGAATGGCTTGCAAGGGAGGAAGCCGAAGGGGCTATTGCGGCTTCTCACTGGCTGAATGTAGCAGTTTCTCATTGGCTGGGCTGTTGCTAGGCCAGGAGATTTTCCTTCTTCCTGCTGGGAGAGGTTAAATAAGGGGTGTGTGAGGTATGCTTCTTAAGGTGGGTGGTAGTGCACAAGAACTCTCCTTTCAGGGTTTCTCAACTCCTTTTTAATGAGGTTTCCTTAATTTATTTTCACATTTCCCCCCCTTTGATCAAGATCTTTGCTTGAAAGCATTGCTAATCAAGAGCTAGGACTTTTTATTTAGAGGTTTCATACACTAAAGTGATTTCATCCCTTAGTGCCAGGAAGGACCTTTCTTGAATGTCATGTCTCAGATGGAAGGAAAGTGTGCAGGTTGAAACCATTGAGGTAACATTTGAGTAACAAGGAAGGGTAGAAGGGAGAATGCTCAGGCATTTCTCATCTGAGGTTTGTATCTTAAGCATTGGAGATCATCTTGAAGTGCTAAGCTAACATCCCCCTGTTGGGCATGTCATTTCTACAAAAGCTTGACAGGCAACAGGTATAAAGCTTAAAAATGATAATGCAGAGGGCGCCTGGGTGGCTCAGTTGGTTAAGCGTCTGCCTTCGGCTCGGGTCATGATCTCAGAGTCCTGGGATGGAGCCCCACATGGGGCTCCCTGCTCAGCGGGGAGTCTGCTTCTCCCTCTCCCTCTGCCTGTCCCCTGGCTTGTGCACTCTCTCTCTCTCGCTCAAATAAATATATAAAATCTTAAAACAAATGATAATACAGAACAAGATGAGGAGCAGACATTCTGCAGGGAACCATTCCAGCTTAAAGGAGTCTTTTCTGAAAGCCTCGCAAAGAGGAGTTAGCTTGTTTACATCTGCCTTAGATGCGAGGGAACAGATTGAAGACCAAGGGCTCTCTAACATCATGAACAGATCGGAGTTCCTGGTGGCAGATCCAACAGTCAGAAAGGTTTCCCTGTTTTGTGATAGATTGCACTAAGAGAGGGAAGAATACAGTAAGATGCAATAGTGAGAAAAAAGTATACAGGCTTCATCCACTAATCTTGGGAAAGTGGTCTCATCTCCTTCAGCTGTCATTGGCTTCAATTCCTGGAAATCTTTATTTTGAGGTCACCAGTTGGTGTGCAGGTCCAGTCAGGGTTTGGCGCTTTCTTTAGATGTGACGCGGGGATTCCAAAGTCTTTTCCTTGGGGCTTGGCGACACAAGGGTTGGTTCCTTTCCAACATGGTTAAAAAGAGTCTTTGTGGAGATATCTTTTTCAGTAGACGAAATCTCCAGGCTGCAATCTGTGATGTTTTAGGTCTTTGTCTCCTGGAAATATGCTTTGGAGAGATGTTCTACTAAAGCATAGTTATTCTCAATAGAAACAAATAGGCCTTTACAATACTGAAGTATATCCTCTTTAACCAGTTATGGATCAAAAGAAGCATGACCCAAGTTCATTGGGCATCCTGTTATTATCTCAAGAGGTGAGAGTTTATAGGTTCCAAGAAGTGTAGACCTGAGATTCAGAAGGACTAATGGCAGTGCTTTTGGCTAGGATACAGATTTTGCCAGTTGAGTCTTAATAATGTGTTCTACTAACCCCGAGGATTGCGGGTTAAGGTGAGACTGGCCAAATAGCACAGGCTTGTTGAAGCACTTGACTGGTGAAGTGAGTTCCCTGGTTATGAAGTTTGAGGGACGTTCCCCGGGAAGGAAAACACAGAAACCATTGCCAACACATGTTCATATCCACGAGACAGGGGAAGACATGTAAAATCCATCTGCCAAACCTCAAATGGCTTATTGGGCGATTTAAAGTGTGCAGGAGCAGTGAAGAGAGGTTTTCTTGAATTGTATTTCCGGCAGGTGGGGCAAGCAAAGTCTGCACTCTTTGTGGCCTTATATTTCCCCACCAGTATTAGTTCATAAAGATGATCATTTTATCAGTAGACCAATGATCCAATGATGTTCAGTAGTCAGTAATGGAAATTTTAGAGTCTCTGATGGGCCTGGATTATTATTTGGCCCAAGCCAGAGTTTTCTTTTTTATCAAACCAAGAGTTATTGGATTTCCAATGTTGTTTTTCCTTTTCTGGGCTGATTTTTGGACATCTCTAGTCACTTCTTCTAGATTATCATTTGGGAGAGCATCCCTTTAGACCATGACGGAGATTTGGTTATTGATTCCTTTGAGAGCAGTGTTCTTTGTGGAAATACCTATGAGATTGTTTCCTTTAGCCTCCAGAGAATCAAGTTTGGAATGCCCAGGGACCTTGATAATAGCTAATAATTCCTGGACATAAAGGCCATTTTTAACTTTGTCCCCATTGGAAGTGAGGGAGCCTCACTGTCTCCATAGTATTCCAAAGTCCTGAGCTACTCCAAAGGCATACCTACTTCAAAAGGAATTGCAGTAATTGAAAATTACCATTTTCATCTTTTAAATAAGAACTTTTGGTGAGCCACGAAAAGTCAGCATTATCAGGAGGTGATCTGTCACAGAGTCAGGCAGTCATGAGGAGTATTATCTGCAAAAGAGGGAAGAAGGGTGGCAGGATTTTTAGGAGGGAAAAGAAGAAAGTTGATGTCCAAGGGCAGGGGGATTTTTGTTTTTTTTTAAAGATTTTATTTATATTTTGACAGATAAAGACACAGCAGGAGAGGGAACACAAACGGAGTGGGAGAGGGAGAACAGGCTTCCCGCTGAGCAGGGAGCCCGATGCGGGGCTTGATGCGGGGCTTGATGCGGGGCTTGATGCGGGGCTCGATGCGGGGCTCGATGCGGGGCTCGATGCGGGGCTCGATCCCAGGACGCTGGGATCATGACCTGAACCGAAGGCAGATGCTTAACAACTGAGCCACCCAGGCTCCCCAAGGGTAGGGGGATTTATCATGCTCTCCTTTAGGGTTTTACGGGCTAAGTCATCCTGTTCTTCCCAAATAATAAGGGCAGGTTTGTTTTTTTCTTCATTTTGGGTTTGGGGAAGTTCATGATGCTATGATTAAGTGTAGCCCTTATTCTGAGGTCACGTGCCACAAATATCAAACCTGAGTTTGAACAAACTGCAGTTGTTCATCGGAGACTTTGCATCCCTTTAAGGTTAAAAATTTTAACAGGTAGATGCTGTCTTCTCGTGAAGAGGTCTCAGCATCTAAGTCAGCCTTTAAATTTGGGAGAAATAAAAAGGACTTTTTCTCCCCCCAAATAAAGGCAAAGAGATACTGGCTGGCCTTATCCATGGGGATAGTAAAGGAGGCGTACATAAATTAATCACAGTGAAAAATTTAATTTTAGTGGGGATGGAGACTAAAAGTATGGGGATTTGGAACAGTAGGGTGACAAGGGATATTAGTGCAGAGGACAATGAGGCCTTGTGCCTTATAATCTATTGTGGGCTTGGTTTATGGCTGATCCAATAGGGACAGATGTCTAATATCTTTAAAATTAGGTCCAGTGTTGTCAGAGATGGAACAAACAAAAGATGTTGAAGGGTCATTTGATTCAGCTGCTTGGCTATTTTGGTTGCTATCAAATTCTAGAATTATTTCCCCCTTTCAGGAGGAAGAAATTCTGGCATGATATTTCTCTAAGAAATCTTGGCCCAATAAATGACCAGGGGCAGAGTTCCGTGTCAGTACTCAGAGGCAGGGGCTATTGAGCTATTTAGTAACAGTGAGGTTGAGCGCCTAGAGTGTTGGTCTGGCATTGATAAGATTCATTCCCAAACTGGGGACGCCTGGCTGGCTCAGTTAGAGGAGTGTGTGACTCTTGATCTGGGGGTCATGAGTTCAAGCCCTGTGTTGGGTGTAGAGGTTACTTAAATAAACTTAAATAAACTAAAATATTTTAAAAAAGATTCATTCTCAATCTGGAGAGTTGTTTCTCCAAGCTGTGTAAGAGGAAGGATCGGGAAAAGCCCCTGTAGTTGCTAGGAGTCCTGTCATTGGAAGGGCATTGGAAAGGCTGGATAGAGGGCTGAAGGCGCCTGCCATGCTTGAGTTTTATAACAATCCTTTTCCTGGTGTCCTGGCTTTTTGCAGTAATGACAAAGACCAGGAGGGGTTTGGTTTTATTTAGGGGTCTGTATTCGTTAGAGCTGAAAATTAAGGATTTTAATTCTTTCTTTCTTTCTTTCTTTATTTATTTGAGAGAGAGAGAATGAGAGAGAGCACATGAGAGGGGGTAGGGTCAGAAGGCAAAGCAGACTCCCTGCCGAGCAGGGAGCCCGATGCGGGACTCAATCCAGGGACTCCAGGATCATGACCTGAGCCGAAGGCAGTCGCTTAACCAACTGAGCCACCCAGGCGCCCGAAAATTAAGGATTTTAGTGGTCTTCCTTTTAGTTGAATCATCTAGGGTGTGGGTGAGCTGATTTGCTAAATCAATTAAAGCTGGAGTGAACATGGTTTACTATTCCATCCTGGTCCTTTTAACTAGAAGGGGAAGGTCCTGTTTCAGCATGTTTATGAACAGAATTGAAGACTACTCGAGTGGATTCGACATCCCATAGGAAGGCCGGAATTTTTCTTGAAAACAATTTCCTTAAAAACAATAGCTATAATAATGATGATGATGATGCAAGGGCTCATTGACTTTTATTCCAGTGAACAAGTTTTGAGAAAGCCCTAGGATTGCCGGGTGAAATTGCTTAGCGATTGCCAGAGCCTGATCCTGTAACAAGGCAGGGGATTGGGTTCCTATCTGCAGTTCCAGAGATTTTTCAAATCATCTCAGTTAGCTTTCATCCAGTGGTGGGCTTGCCCTTCAACAACGAGCATGTGAATTAGCAGAAGTCTGAGAAACCTGGTTGTTAAGTTTGAACGACTATATCAAATTCCTCAGCAAATCTGTGGGGATCCTCAGTTACTTTGGGAAATCTTTCACTATGGCTCATAGTTCGGACTTAGTCCAGGGGACATCGGTTTCCTGTTGTTGAGTCAGCCTCTAATTATTGGGATAAGCTTTATTTAATCTCGGGATATTAGTATTTTAACTCACCGCTATAGTTTTCGTAAGATTTTATTTGGGATCTGTTTATCTTCATATGTTAGATTGGTCTATAGTTGCTTCTCTTGAGTTTATCAGGTTTTATTTTTAGTCTGTGTTAACATCTTAAGATGAATTAAGACATTTTTCATTTTTTTATATTTCTTGGAATAATTTGAGTAATAATTACCTGTTGTAAACTTAGACAGAACTTGAGGATACATGCATAGCCCTTTCCAACTCCTGGAAATGGGAGTACTAACTGTGTCAGCGCTGTTGGAGTGTGTTTCCTGCCGGTGTAAGCTGGCAGTCATTCTCCTGTGCTCTTCAGATTCTCTGGAACGAAGTATTTCTCTTAGCCATTCTTCTAGCTGTAGCTCATCAAACTGTTGGTCAGTCCTTCCACCAAGGATATCCATAAATTTGCAGTTAGTTTCAAATCTTTGTCCTCATGTTTCTTCAATGGTTTCTTTGAGGTTGTCTTGAGCCATTGTAAAACTTAACATTTTGCCACTCAATGTATCCTGCTTCCATTGTTTCTCCTTGGCATTCAGGTCTAGAACTATCACATGCACGCTTTTTTGTCAGTAATTTGTGGGTCAAAAATTTTAGCCAAAACTCTAATTAAAGACAGGCTAGAGTGAAGTAACATTACATATTGCAGCATATGCTAAATATACAACAAAATGCTCTTTGACTAGGGAGTTTGTGGTAAAGTGCACGCTTATATATTAGCTCGGAGAATATTTTTTTGCCTGAGAGGTGTGCTGGCATATAGCGTATGGGAAACATAGAAATTTTAATTGTTAATGGCGATAGGAATTTACATGTATATTTTTAAAGGGATATATATATAATATATAATAGTAATTTTCTTAAATACATATATACACATATACTTTATGTATATACATATATTCATACACATATATATGTATATAAATATATAAAGGGATATATATGTATATGCATATTGCATATAATATATAATTAATATATAATATTTAATTGCATTATGAAATATACAATATATTATGCATTGTATATTATAGTATATGTTTTATATTATATAATATATGCATATATAATATATCCATATAGAAAGGGATATATATATAAGATATATAATTTTTCCTAATGTCAGGTGGTTTTCTTATGAACTAATCTGAAGGAATTGATTTTTATACTTTTATTTATTTATTTATTTTTAAAGATTTTATTTATTTATTTGACAAAGCGATAGGCAGAGCAGGAACACATGCAGGGGGAGTGGGAGAGGGAGAAGCAGGCTTCTCACCAAGCAGGGAGCCTGATGCAGGGCTCAATCCCAGGACCCTGGGATCATGACCTGAGCTGAAGGCAGACGCTTAATGACTGAGCCACCCAGGCGCCCCGATTTTTATACTTTTTTTTTTAAGTGGAGGATTTTTGTTTATTTCTCAGTTAAAATAAAGGAAGAGAAAGGTATTCAAAACCCGTTTAAGAACCCAAGTTTACATTTCTCCTTGTACAGTGAAGCTGGTGTCATCTTGAAAATATTTTATTTTTTTAGATTTTATTTTATTATGTTATGTTAATCACCGTACATTACATCATTAGTTTTTGATGTAGTGTTCCATGATTCATTGTTTGCATATAACACCCAGTGCTCCATTCAATACCTGCCCTCTTTAATACCCATCGCCAGGCTAACCCATCCCCCCACCCCTTCCCATCTAGAACCCTCAGTTTGTTTCTCAGAGTCCATAGTCTCTCATGGTTCGTCTCCCCCTCCGATTCCCCCCCTTCATTTTTCCCTTCCTACTATCTTCTTCTTCTTTTTTTTAACATATGATGTATTATTTGTTTCAGAGGTACACGTCTGTGATTCATCAGTCTTACACAATTCACAGCATTCACCATAGCACATACCCTCCCCAATGTCTATCACCCAGCCACCCCATCCCTCCCACCCCCCACCACTCCAGCAATTCTCAGTTTGTTCCTGAGATTAAGAATTCCTCATATCGGTGAGATCATATGATACATGTCTTTATCTGATTGATTTATTTTGCTCAGCATAATACCCTCTAGTTCCATCCACGTCGTTGCAAATGGCAAGATTTTGTTTTTTTTTTTCCTTGATGGCTGCATAATATTCCATTGCATATATATACACCACATCTTCTTTATCCGTTCATCTGTTGATGGACATCTTGGCTCTTTCCATAGTTTGCTATTGTGGACATTGCTGCTATAAACATTCAGGTGCACCTATGATTCCAAAACTCACTGAAAATCTTCATTTGGGTGGTTTTTAAACTGATTAAAGAATGGTATTTTCAAACTAAAAGAATGTATAAAATTAGAGCGTTTCTAGATAATAAACTTACTTTTTTTAGGGGAACAAAATCATGTTAGTAGAAATACATTCAAATATCCATTTTCTTTTTTTTTTTTATTTTTTTATTTTTTTTTATTTTAAAGATTTTATTTATTTATTTGACACAGAGAAAGAGATAGCGAGAGCAGGGACACAAGCAGGGGGAGTGGGAGAGGGAGAAGCAGGCTTCCCGCGGAGCAGGGAGCCCGATGTGGGACTCGATCCCAGGACCCTGGGATCATGACCTGAGCCGAAGGCAGAGGCCTAACGACTGAGCCACCCAGGCGCCCCTCAAATATCCATTTTCAAAACACCCTTTTTATACTACAAATTTAAAAGAGTAGTTACTTTCCTATTCATTATTCAAACATCACCTTTATTTGTCTGATTTGTTTGAAAATATCTGCTACTGATAGCTTCTTGTCATTGCTGGAAGTTAGCAATTTTGGAATTTTGGAATTCTTGTCTTTCTATAACGTAAAACAGCATAATTTATTTCTAAATCTGACAACTCATTTAAGTGCCTTTAAAGATAATTGAACTCTGGGGGCGCCTGAGTGGCTCAGGTGGTTAAGCATCCAACTCTTGATTTTGGCTCAGGTCATGATCTCAGGGTTGTGAGATTGAGCCCCGCATCGGCCTGTGCTGAGTACGGAATCTGCTTGAGATTCTTCCTCTACCCCTCCCCCTGCTCTCCCTCTCTCTCAAATGAATAAATAAGGGTCGCCTGGGTGGCTCAGTCGGTTAAGCATCTGCCTTTGGCTCAGGTCACGATCCTGGGATCCTGGGAATTAGCCCCACGGTGGGCTCCCTGCTCAGTGGGGAGCCTGCTTCTCCCTCTCCCTCTGCTGCTACCCCTGCTTGTGCTTTCTCTCTCTCTGTCCTGCTCTCTGTCAAATAAATAAATGTTAAAAAAATGAATAAATAAAATCTTAAAGCTAATCAAACTCTGTGGTACAAAAATTTTTTACACTCATTTTTATAGTAAAGACTATGATTTTTTCCTCAAAATTCAATCTTCCCCTAGTTTTGTAATATAGATACTCTATACTTGTGAGTGGGCATATGGCGAAACAGCTAGAGCCTCCATTTTTCAGCCTCTCTTGCAGTTCTGTTAAGTTCTGTCCAATTGGATGTAAGTGAAAGTGATATATGCACATTTAGGTCAAGTCCTTAAAACAAAGCTGTTTGTCTCCCACAGTTCCTTCCTTTCTTCCCATGCTTGGAAAGGAATTGTGGTGGTGATGAGCCAGTTTCAAATGTGTGGAGAAGGAATACCTGAGGGGAAGGCAGAGCAGTAATAGAGTAGGATCCTGGCTCCTTGGATGACCTCATGCATCAGAGCCACCTGTCAACTGAGAACTAGCCACAAGAAAGAGGAGTTTCTGTCTTGTTCGAGTCACTGTATTTTTGGATCTATTTGCGATAGTAGTTGGCCTCTATTTTACTATACTTTTCATTTCATTATAATGCAGTATAGAGTATATTTCTATTGTCTTTATAAAAAATTTTATGTCTATATATTGTTATAAAAATAACCACATTGATTAAAGTACAGAAGAGTGTTCAGATACATATCCAAATATATGTAGAGATTTAATAAATGATAAAAATGACATTTGAAATCAATAGAAATGGATTGATAGTTCTTGAAGCTGGGTGATGGGTACTTAAAGTTCTTTATACTCTTTTACCTTCTTTTTTATAGTTTGAAATTTTCTATAAGAAAAAATAAACACATTTAAAAAAATAAAAAATGAATAAAATAAACTCTTTGTAGAAAGAATAGTTCAGTGGATGTTATCCACTTGGGAGGAAATAAAATTAGTCTATACCTCACACTATAGTCAAAAGTTAATTTCAGATGGATTAAAAATATGATTCTAGATGGATTATAAATGTACACTTAAAGGACTTAAGGAATAGAAGAAGATTTAGGAGAACATTTTATAATCTAGCAATTGGGAGAAACTTTCTAGGAAAAAAACAAAATTTAGAAGTCATAAAGGAAAAGATCGTCAGTTTTGAATAAAGGAATTGTATACTTCTGTACAATAAGGTTAAAAGACAGGTTGCAACCTACATAAACATACTTGCTGCATATATAGCAAATAGATTCATATTCTATAAAAAGCTTCCACAAAATCAATATGGCAAATACATATAACTTGTAGAAAAATTAGCAAAGGATGTGAACAGATAATTCAAAGAAAACAGCAAAAAAGAAAGGCTTATAAAAATCTGAAAGGATTTCCAACCTTATGAATAAAAGATGCAAATTAAGACTAGTTTTTTGCCCATCAGACTGGCAACAAATAAAAAGGTCGATACTATCCAGTGTTGATAGGGATAGGATTAAACAGGCACTTTCCTAGTGTTGCTAGAAATGTAATTTAGTTCTACATTTTTAGAGACAAACCTGGAAGTATCTTTGCTATGTGATTTTTCTGTGGCCTGGCAATTCCATTTCTAAGTAGAGATTTTTTAAAGATACATATGTATCTTGTTTATTGCACTGTTTATAATAGAAACAAATAGAAATAGCCCAAATTTTAATCTGTAGGAGAATAGTTGGCTAAAGTATGGCACACCCAGATACTAGAAAATCAATCAATTGTTAAACGTACTATCTATATGATTTTAAATCTATTTCTATATTATTGTTAAATGAAAAGAGCAAAGTACAAAACAATATATATAGCAAGATCCTATTTTTGTTAAAAGTTTTTATTTATATATAGGTATCTGTACAAGCATAGGGGAAGAATCAGGATGCTATTTACTAACTTTGCAGTTATTACTGTGGAGGGATGTATAAAACAGGCACGTTCATTTATATAGTTCAGAAAGAATGAGGTATATACTCTTTGGTGGGTTTAAGTTTCTAATTTGTTCTTTTCTGAAATTTTTAGACAAATCTTTAAAAAAGAAAAATCCAGCCCAACACACATTGAGAATCTACTTGTGCCATATATAAGTAGGAACGAAGAAGGACAGAAAGGGAAATGAAGCATGTTACTGCCTTCGTATCCAGGAATGCGTTTTAGATAAGTCATACTGTGATAAATACAGTGAAAAAGCCACACTGAAATAAACACCACTTAAATCAATCAGCTGGGAAAAGTCAACAGGATCATATGATCTGGGTTAAAAAAGTTCATAGCTCTTGCCCAAATAACTGCAAGAGAGGGTAAAACAATCTCCTTAAAGCTTTTAGCTACTACATCACCTTGGTAAAAAGAGTACAAGGTGACCATTAAAGCAGAGATTTTGCTGATGTCCGTGTGATATATGCCAAAGCCAGAACAGAAATGAGCAGTAAAAGATGTCATCGCTACCCTCAGAATGAACTAGCCACACACATTTCTCACTGTCCTCTGATGAACTGTCTTTGTTTGGACCTTGGTCCTGTTTGCTCTCTCCACTCCTTTTTTTCTTTCTCTTTACTTAGTATAAATTATCGTTAAGATTTTAGGTCTTGAAAACATTTTTTTTTTTCTTCTTGCTGATAAGTCTGTCTTGAGAGGAAGCAGATTTTGAGAGGGCCGTGCTGCCAGAAAAACATTTAAGACTTGAACGTAGACCAAATACACATTCAGTCAGTATCTTCAGGGCAAAGGGTCAGCTTTCAGACTGCGGGCAGAAACAGCCAGTCCTTCTTGCTCCGTGCAACCTCAGTGGGGGCTGTCAGTGTTTCGGAGACCTTTCTGATCAGAGCAGTATGTGCTGGACGCCTCTGCCTGTGTTTTTAGGCTTGCTTCACAGGCTTTGTGCCTGGGGCTTGACGGTGAGCTTGACCAGCGTCCCTCTTGCGCCTCCTGGCCTGGGGCTCAGTAAATGACTACCCCACTTTACTGTTGTAGTCCGTAGCTCACCTTTGGGACTGGAAATCCTGCCCTAAACTCCAGCCCAAAAGCCTGAATAGCTTTTGTTAACTTTATACACTGGCGGGGTTGTTGTTTGAAATTCAAAATACTTATCTGTAGAAAGAAGGCCCTGAGTAATCAGAACGTTTGACAGCTGAAGGGCTAATGCCTTTTATTTGCTAGATCTTGGGGAAGGTCAAGATTTCAGAGTGGAAGGGAGGCAGGCAACAGTGAGGACACTTAGGGGTCTTGGGGCCTTTACCCCTTATGGCTGCCCAGGTTCTGCTGTGCCTGAACTAATCACCGAGCGCCTGCCTGGCTTTGAGAATTTGATGCCTGAAGCTCTCACGGTTGGGCCAACCCGCTGGCTCTTGCCTGTTCCATGCTCATGACCCTTACTGGGCCCGCTTGCTCCTTGCCCACATTACCTGTCTGCCACTCGAATAGTGAGACCCCATCCGTCTTGTGGCTGAACCGGCCTGAGTCATGGTAGAGTCAGCCTCAATTTAAGAATTTCTCATACAAACCATACTTCATTGAGATCGTTGTTGGACTTTAAGACTAACCTATTACTTGAGAATAAATAGCTGGTTGGGGGTGCTGTTGATATCGCAGCCGTTGTGAAGTTGGTTTAACCACCCATTCTTCCTTGGTGTAGAGTGTTAGCTGTTCAATTTGCATATGCGGTTAGGTCTTTATTTTGTCCTCTCTTGTGTCTTGAGTTGTTGCTGATGCACTGCCTGATAAATTAACTTGATACTCTTAAAGGCTTTGATTCTTTAACTGTGTTCAGGATGCCTTTGAAGACTTAGTGACCATGTTAGCACTTTGCTGTGACCTGTTGCAAATTAGCACATTTCCCCCCCCCCATTTTCTTTCTTCCCTTCCCTGTCTTCACCATTCTCCACTCCCACATTTTCTCCTGCACACTTGGTGGGCTGTGCAGCCTCACCAGTCTCCCTTGCCTTTCATCGTAGTGCTTTTCCTGTGGCTCCTTTTTCTCTCTTCATGCCCCGGTCCGCTGCTTTCTTTCTTAAGACTGGCCTTGTGGCTTTCACTTACTGTGGCTAATGGTCTTTGCATAGTGTGACTATTTACAGCTTCAGAAGTCTTGCTGTTTGGGTGCTATTTGGCTTCTTAGCAGAGTTGTAAACACCTCATAAAACATGATTCCTTGTTTCATATTTCCTTGCTTCTTATCTTGAAAAAGACATTGTCTCTGACATAGTCATGTTTTAAACTGTGACTCTTTTTATTTTGTAGACATGGCTGTCAGCGATCATGTCTGTGAGTGGGTAGCTCAGAAAGAGCTGCATGCAAACAGATTGTGCTCACATTTAAGGAATCTTCTATAGGACCCCTTGATCTGCAATTATGCAGGCTGAGTTCTGATTTGCTGGTTGCTCTGCTATTTATAGAGCCTGTCGTTGCGCATGACCGTCTGTGCCCGGGGCTGGGGCCTGGTTGCCAAGAGGCGCTGAGCTGAGCTCCCGCTGCAAGGAGAGCAGATTGCACTGACTGCTCCCGTTTCCCGGGCAGCCTTCCTCCCTTGGCCTCCTTAGCTTTGAGTGGAGCTTCAGCTTCCCTCTAGGACTCTGCTCCCCACTTGACTTCCCAGATGTCTGCTGCTTCCGCATCCTCTTGCTACCTGTTTTTGATGTATACACTGTCCGATATTTTGCTGTTACTCTCATTTTTTATAATGATAGATTTGCTGTCTTCTGGAAGCTCTTTACTGCTGATTCTTTCTTGTCAGTGAATGTTAAATATGGCTCATAAGCGATTGATGGCACTGTTTAGGAAAGCAGAGTCATGTTTGTTTGTTGCACGTCAGCTTCCTAGGGAAAGACTTTGAGATGGCGATTATGTGCAGGGGATTGAATGGGGGGTGCCCCTGGGAACAACACTTAAATGGAAGGAAGGAAGCAGGATGGTCAGAGAAGTGGGGTTGTGATGTATGCGCAAGTTCAGGCCCCTCAGCAATGTCCCTAATTGAGGCAAGCGCTCACCTTTCCATTGACCAACACTGGCCCTGGGGGAGGGGGTTGACTGTAGGCCAAGCAGCTAGCTTTCAAGCTGAGGGCAATTCCCACGAAGGGCTTCTGCTAAAAGCCAGGAGCTGCCATCACTCCCAGCAGCTGGGGAAATAAGTACCTGACTCACGGATGCGGGATTTGGGTGGTGCCCCACAGCAGCCATTAAAATGTTCTTGTTCTAGTTCTGCTATGGTGGATGCAGTTTCTACCTTACTTTTAATTTGATTTTAATACCAATGCAATGTGAGTTCCATACTCTGAGAGTCTCTTCAAAGTTAAGATACATATTTTCTTTTTATGGCTTATTTTGGTAAAAAACATGATGTTGATGAATCCTGTCTAAGAGAAAAATGAGTGTAGGTCAGTTTTAACAGAACAAGCCTTGCCTTCCTGGACAGCCACTGCCCATGAAATTCACTCTCACTCTGTGCTGGTGGCTTTATCTCTAAAAACTAAAGCAGGATGTGGGAAGGGTGAAGGATTAAAACCGGTTGTACCAAAAGCAGTTTGATAAATTTGTGCAAACCTTTTGTTTGGTTGTTACAGTCTGAATATAAAAAATATCAGGGAGTAGACATAATCTTTTTAGAAAAATAATGCAAGTGCATCCTTTGGTAGTATCGTTTATGTGGTTGATGAAACAACAGAACAGATGTTGTTTAATCTGTGCATGAAACCACAAGCAGATGGGGTGGACATGGCTGCCGGAGGGAAATTAGACTGACCTTATATTTCACAGACTAGGTTGTTGAGGGAGAGCACTGATTAGTAGACCAAAACACTGAGTCAAAGTTACTTTTTAATCTGTGAGGGAAGCAGAGTGCTCAAGGCCCCGTAGGATACTGTAGAGAAGGAGTTGGCGGAGTTTTTCTGTAAAAGCCCAAATAATAACGATTTTTGACTTTGAGGCCATATGGACTCTTTTGCACTATTTACCTCTGCTTTTGTGGCATAGAAGTAGCCATAGACAATATGTACATGAGTGGGCATGGTGGTATTCCAATAAAATTTGGCAAAACTAGTGAGTCAGGTTTGGCCATAGTTGCTGACCCCTGATAGAGAGCATGGGTCAGGTTGCCTGAGTTTCAACCCTAGGGTAGTTACTAAGTGTCCATTTTCTCATCTGCAAAATGGGCATCAAAATAGTATTTGTCTCCCAGGCACATGATAAGAAATAATGAGATCATGCATGCACAGTGTTTGGTACATAGGAAGTGTTCGATAACTAGAAATGAATATTATTTATGCACCTGTAAAGAATTAAAATTGAATATAGTTAACAGCTGAACTGTGTTGGGAAAATATTAAATAAATGGGACTCAAATTATGTTTAGCTATGTAATAAGATGTGTAAATGGAACTCTTTTTGTCTGAGTCTGGCCTGAGGCCCCCAAGTGTTGTAGTTGGTAAGGCTCATGTTGCCAGAGGGAAGAGCTAGACCCCTCTGCAGGACTGGCCAAGGGGGTGGCTATAAAATTGGTTTTGCCAATAGCTCTGTGGCAGTTTGCTGTTGCTCACCAATATCTGTGCTCTCTTTTTTCTGGGCACATGACCTAAATACATTTTTTACTTTCCCTTGCAGTTAGGTGATGGCCATGTAACTGAGTTCTAGTTAATGAAATGTAAGGAGAAATGATGTAGGCCATTTATAGGCCTGGCCTTTGGAAAGCCTCCTACACATTCCTGGCTCTTTCTCCATAAACTAGTAGAGTGGAGAGGACGTTGTGGATCCAGATGGAAGGTGCCTTGCACCCCAGATGACTCCGTGGAGCGGAGTACCTATCCTTTTTGCTCATCCATGAGCAAGACATGAACTTTTATTGTGCCGATGTACTGAGATTTTGGTGTTGCTTGCCTCAGCAGTTAGCCTACATTGCCACTTATAATCACCCATCACCAATTTTAGGCTAAATGGATAAAGGCTGAGGATCAAGTTATGAGAGATTAGAGCTGTGCTATTAATAGAACCTTCTGTGAAAATGGAAAGGTCTATCTGCATCATCTAACACTACTAGCCACATGGGATATTGAACAATTGGAATGTGGCTAGTATGCCTGAGGAACTGAATTTGTAGTTTAATTTTAATTAAAATTTATTTATTTATTTATTTTTTAAAGATTTTATTTATTTGACAGAGAGAGACAGTGAGAGAGGGAACACAAGCAGGGGGAGTGGGAGAGGGAGAAGCAGGCTTCCCGCTGAGCAGGGAGCCCGATGCGGGGCTCGATCCCAGGACCCTGGGATCATGACCTGAGCCGAAGGCAGACGCCTAACGACTGAGCCACCCAGGCGCCCCTAATTTTAATTAGAATTTAAATGCAAACAGCCACATGTGGCTAGTAGCTACCCTATTGGACAGCTCAGGATTAGAGTCTGGAAAATGTCTTAGCAGTGTCCCCGAGTCTCACCCTAAGCCCTCTTAAGCCTAGTGAGAGTGACTTTCGGGAGACCACTGGGAAAGCTTGACTTGTATTCTCAGCGTCTGTGTGCCAAGGCAGGTGCCAGACCACATGGGATGATTTCAAAGGACCAGAGACCATGGCTGGCCTGCTGCCCTGATGGAGGAGCCAGCAGAGTTGGCTGCATCGCAAACAGCCTGCTTTCCCAGAATGTGTTGGGGCAAGGGACGCATGAGCATTTCTTATGGATCTCTTGGGAGAAAGAGCCTGGAGTCACTTTGAACCCGGTGTAAGAGAAAACCAGGAAGAGTGATAGGAGCTCACTGAAGTGGTCCTGGTTTTGTGACTAGAAGTGGCTTAGAAGACTTTTTAATTATCTGAGAATGACCAGAAAAATTATAGAGTCCACACAAAATTTTGGGTAGCAATGGAAGAAAATGAACTCCTCATGGTGGGTTTTAAGGACAGCAGGGAGAGAGAATATAGTTGTTTTCTGCGTGCACCCCATGATCCCTGCTTAGGTTAATCTAACAGTTATAATTAAAAAGCCCTTTAAGCTCCTTAAAGGAGGTGTATCTCCAGTAGTTTCAGCCTCAAAGTCTCCTTTTATTCTTTTCCCTGCCCCAACCGTGGAGGTCATGTTTTGTGTCTTAGGCTCATTTGGGTGCCGAATCAGAGACCGACTGTATTTTAGGGTATGTTATAAGGATGTATGTGTCATTTAGTGGAATTTAAGAAAGAGAGCCATGGTAGGGTCTGGCTTCACAGAGATGAGTGTGGAGAGCTGGTTGTGGGTTCAAGGCCTCCCTTCTCGCTGTGGTGAAATGCCTGAGGTGTGACTCAGAACTACTCCACTTCTGCTGTCAACCTGTTTTTCTCTCCTCATCGTGGTTTCCGCGCCCTGTTACTGTTCGCCTGTACCGGAGCCACAGAGCTTCCATCAGGCCTTCTATATCCTTGTCACCCAGAGATTGATCTGCAGACCAGAAGCACGGGCAGCGGGGGAGCTCGTTAGAAATTCAGAGTCTCAGGTCCCACAATCTGCATTTTAGTAAGAATCCTTGGCTATGCATATACATATTGAAGTTTGAGAAGCCCTGGTCTTCAGAACGACTTTTTTTTTTCCCCCTCAGTTTTAACTTCTGTGCAAAGTGGCCCGGGCTCTTGGTATTTCTCTATCAAACTGTCAAGAGAGGTACGCAGCCTGGGGCGCCTGGGTGGCTCAGTTGTTAAGCGTCTGCCTTCGGCTCAGGTCAGGATCCCAGGGTCCTGGGATCCAGCCCCGCATCGGGCTCCCTGCTCCGCGGGAAGCCTGCTTCTCCCTCTCCCACTCCCCCTGCTTGTGTTCCCTCTCTCGCTGTGTCTCTCTCTGTCAAATAAATAAATAAAATCTTTAAAAAAAAAAAAAAAAGAGAGGTACGCAGCCCAAGTATCAAGACCCAGCAACCATGACCGAGAGGAGTGGGTGCCGTGCTTTCCTAGGCAGCAAGAACTGTAGGTGGGGTGTATGTCAAGAAGGGAATGATTGACATCAGTAAGAGATTTTAAAAGATTCCTGTTTACAAAACTTCCTTTAAGTTACAATTCATTTGAAAAATCGTCAAGGCTCTCTGTCACCAATCAGAGCTTCTGATCAGCAGGAGCTAATAACCAGTTAATAGACTATCAGTCGGTATAAAAGAAACACTGTAGTACTAACCTGTGAAACCTTACGTAAAATAAGTATACAATTCCTTAGATGTTTTATTTTTTTATTTTTTTATTTTTTAAAGATTTTATTTATTTATTTGAGACAGAGAGAGAAAGCACATGAGAAGGGGGAGGGTCAGAGGGAGAAGCAGGCTCCCTGCCGAGCAGGGAGCCCGATGCGGGACTCGATCCAGGGACTCCAGGATCATGACCTGAGCCGAAGGCAGTCGCTTAACCAACTGAGCCACCCAGGTGCCCCCTTAGATGTTTTAAAGATTAAAATTGACTTCTTGCTATCATCACACCTCTAGGAACCGGTGATCTATGCCACAAAATGATGGTTAGAAAATAAGACTTTGAAAAGGTAATATTTTGTCCCACTATCCCTTATTTTTCAGAGAATATATCCTCTCTGAAGACAAAAATGTAGCTCTAGATATAGTACTTCTAATCCAGCTGAAAGAGTGGCTTCCTTGGCCATTCTTTTAATACAGGATTATTAAACTCACAAATGACAAAGTTGCTTTGATTTTGAAGGTCCCTCTGCCCATAGTGCAATAGGGAACAGTGTTATTATGACCAGAATTACTGACTAATGACCTAGCAAGGGGCAGAAGCTGGTATAGAGCAGGGATTCTCCGTGTAGCCATGGGATGGCAGCATCAGCATTATTTGAGGAGTGTAAACTCTCAACCCCCATCCCAGATTTACTGAATTAGAAGCTCTGAGGATGGAGCCCAGCAGTCTGTTTTAATCAGCCTTCCTCGTGGCTCTGATTTTTTTTTTAAAGATTTTATTTATTTATTTGACAGAGAGAGACATAGCAAGAGAGGGAACACAAGCAGGAGGAGTGGGAGAGGCTTTCTGCTGAACAGGGAGCCCGACGCGGGGTTCGATCCCAGGACCTTGGGATCATGACCTGAGCCGAAGGCAGACGCTTAACGACTGAGCCACCCAGGCGCCCTGGCTCTGATTCTTTTTTCTTTTTCTTTTTTTAATTTATTTTATTATGTTATGTGAGTCACCATACATTACATCATTAGTTTTGTTTTTTTTTTTAAGATTTTATTTATTTATTCATGAGAGACAGAGAGAGAGAGGCAGAGGGAGAAGCAGGCTCCTAAGGAGCAGAGAGCCTGATGCGGGACTCGATCCCAGGACCCTGGGATCATGACCTGAGCCGAAGGCAGACGCTTAACCATCTGAGCCGCCCAGGCACCCACATCATTAGTTTTTGATGTAGTGTTCCATGAGTCATTGTTTGCGTATAACACCTGGTGCTCCATTCAATATGTCCAGCTCTGATTCTTGATAAAGTTTGAGAACCACTGAATTAGGGTAACTCCCATAGGAAACATACACTTTAATGGCTCAAACAAAATAGAAATATACCTGTTAGTCATTTAAGGGTGGAGTGGGTGAACAGGTTGGCAGAGTGGCTTCCTCCATGCAGTTATTCAGGGATCCAGGCTGATAAAGTCACTACCATCTTCAATATGTGACTTTCCAGTCTGCTCTGAAGGTCATCCCAGCCAAAACAAAGAGCATGGAGAAGTGGTGATGGGAAATATTCATGGGCTAGATCCAGAAATGGCATACATTTCTTATGTCCATATTCCATTGGCTAGAAATCACTTCTACCTAATGGCCCTACCTAAGTGCAAGGGAGGCTGGGAAATGTCTAGCCTAGCCTGTGCCGAAGAGAAAGAGGCAATCATGGGTTTTGGTGAGCAGCTAACAGTCTCTGTCATAAACTCATTTCTGAGATTTTCTGTATTGGGGACCTATTTTATGCCATAAACCTCTTTGGCAGTGGAGTGAAGCCCATGGATTCAGTCTCAGAATGTTTTTAAATGCATAATGTTATATGTGTGTGTATGTATGTGTATAATTATAAAGGAAGTCAATTATATTGAAAGATCATTAAAAATTATTAAAAACATTTTGGGCAGAGCAATATATGTACTTCTTTATTAATGAATTAAACAATAAGTTCTAGTGGCAGATTTGTTAACTACTGTGATTTTGAAGTAATGATGATTATAAATGGTATCTCAAGATATCTGCAGCCACTATAATTAAATATGTAAATATATTTGATTCCTTTTGGTGGCAGAAGTCACTGATACTGGCAAAAATATCAGGTTTACAGTCTACTTTCGTAATTGAGTGATATGCTAAATTTCATAGTAGAGGTCAGTGACAATAAAGACATAATTTTTCCCCATCCAAGTTAATTGGCTATCCTCTTTGTCTTCTTTGAATTTTATCCATGGACCCAAGAACTTCTGCTATACACTTTATTTCTAGCCTTGGATGAAGAGAATCGTAGAGGTTTTATGAGGTATTATTATATACTTTATGAAAATATTAGCTTATTGAGTATCATAATATTTGCATATGGTAAATTTGTATCTTGTATACCTACCAGCTTTGGTGTTTCAGGCATAGCAATAACACAAAAGCAATTCTATTTAAATGTTCAGTGATTCAATGTGTTAAATTTCCATTTGTTCAGATGCTTCATCAGTAAGCTGGATGGTAGTTTGATCTTATCTAACAATAATTCTTATCTGAAAATGTTAACTTTTTCAATTTTTTCTTCGCTTACCTAAATTGTTTATAGACCTTTTCTTGTTTTAATCAACCTGCATAGATTTCTAGGCACCTCCTTGGTGCCCAGTCCTGTAAATATATGTGGAACACCATCTCTGAATGCATTACTGCCCTATATATAATCTCTGCCTCATGGCAGAGTATTAAGGGCATCGGTATGGGCTTGGAGTTAGACAGACCCGAGTTCTGATCTGGGCTTTTCTAATTGCAAGTTTTTGCTTTACGTGGATTACTTAGCCCTGATAAATCTCAGTTTGCTCGCTTAGGAAGTGGATATAATAGGCTTAGCCCCTAAGTACTTAGTGCTTAGGAAATTACTGCTGTTAATGTCTCCTTTTTAATGCGAATCTACACAACCAACCTGTTTAGATCTGAGTACTCAAACTTTGAGGAAAATAGCTAACCATCTAAAAGCATCACAGAAGAGTATACATTGGGGTTTTTGTTTTCAGGTCACAGAATCTGTCATAAACCAAAAGAGAATTTATTAGAAATATATGGTAGAACTCACTATCAAGACTGAATGTCTGGTTAGAACAGACAAAACTAGGCAGCTTCAGAAGGTCTTTGGTGTAGCCACTAGACTGACGAATTCCTACTGATTTTTTTCAGTCTTTACATCCCTCCATTTAATATTCAGTGTTCCAAGCAGAGAAACTTCAATTGGTTGAGCCTTGGCCATATGTCTACTCATTAACTATACTGGTCATTAAGAGGCAAGATCTAGAGTGCGATGAGGAGCACTCTGTCTCAAGACTGCGTATCTTGAGAAGTTATTACCCCAAAGGCGCTGATAAAATGGGGTGGCCTAAAAATGGCGCAAGTTCGGGGCGCCTGGGTGGCTCAGTCGTTAAGCGCCTGCCTTCGGCTCAGGTCATGATCCCAGCGTCCTGGGATCGAGCCCCGCATCGGGCTCCCTGCTCGGCGGCGAGCCTGCTTCTCCCTCTTCCACTCCCTCTGCTTGTGTTCCCTCTCTCGCTGTGTCTCTCTCTGTCAAATAAATAAATAAAAATCTTTAAAAAAAAAAAAAAAAATGGCGCAAGTTCACTGCTGAGAGACTTCCAAGTGTTGATCACCTATTGGTTAAAAGGTATCCAGGCAAGATCAAGTGAATAGAGAAATGGACTTTATACTGACACCATCAAGTCCTGTTACCATCTGTAAGAACCTACTGTTTTAAAATAAAATTTTCTTCTATTAAGAGTTGTGGCTTTTTTAATAGAGTATTTAGGACAAGCAAGTCTAATAAACCTAGGACCTACAATTCTGTGCAGTAGTTTAGGAAAATAAACAGGGTGACTGCCCAGTGATGACTCCGTGTGGTTGATGTGTTTGTAGTCATAACTGCGGGTGAATTGCTGCTGCAGTATCTAGGAAATGAAATAGTAATGATAATGGTGATAATTTATTGACTACTTATTGTTATATTTGTACTGTTGTGAGTACCTAATGTGGATTATCTCATTTAAACACCATCATAACTCCATGAGAGAGGTATTATTATATGTATTTGACAGATGAAGAAACTGAGGCAGAGAAGTAATTTGCATACCTATTCCGTGATAGAGCTTACATTCGAGCCCAGATAGATTGACTCACTAGAGAGTAAATGCTCCGGATTCTCTGGAGCAAAGAACTCTCCCCTGATTGATAGGGGTGGTTGGTATCTCAACAGTACTCATGTGTGTCTGTCAACAAGGCACACCTGTGGTGTGACTCATTTTCCTTTTATATCTGATTAATAACACACTTTTGTCTTTAAGAATATCTTTTATTGGGCACCTGGGTGGCTCAGTCGGTTAAACATCTGACTTCAGCTCAGGTCATGACCTCAGGGGTCCTGGGATGGAGCCCTGCATCAGCCTCCCCACTCAGTAGGGAGTCTGCTTGTTCCTCTCCTTTTACCCCTCCCCCCTGCTTGAGCGCACGCTCTCTCTCAAATAAATAAATGAAATCTTAAAAAAAGAATATCTTTTATTCACACAAGTGAAATACATAATAATCCTAGCCAACACTTACGTATCACTCCATGCCAGATGCACTTCTAAGTATATACATTAATTCATTTGTTCATCTCAGTAGCCCTATGAAAGTAGTCCTAGTTTTCATCACCACTGTACAGATGAAGAAATGGTTAAGTAACTATTCAAGATCACACAGCTAGGAAGTGACAGAGGCAGTGGTTGAGCCCAGATAGTCTGGCTGCGGTCGTGTACTGTATCCTGTAGTGCTTATAAAAACTTATTTAAAAATAGTGCCAGTGTATTTGGCTCTAATGGAAATCACAGAGGCCTGCATGGTGGTGTCAGAAATTAAAAAAAATGTGAAAGTATAAAGAAAGTGTAAAGAAAGTGACTGAAGTTTAGGGAAGGAAGGATGGTTTAAACTGTTTCTAATGTTTATTATCATAAGTAATGTAGTACCTTAAGTACCTTCACACTTGGTAGAATCTCTCGAAAGTAGGTACAGGGAGGCAGGTTTGCTGAGCTATTGCTGTCCAGAAGGACTGCACCAACCTTAATCTTTTTTTGAGAGCATCACATTGAGGGAGTTTTATGGCGTTTCCCCCCCAAGTGTTTTTAGAATTTGTAGGCCAGTAAGAAGTACTGGTAATTATACAAGTTAAACAAAATTTGGTTGCTTATTATTCATAGGAACACAAGAGAAGGAGCATCTGCTTCTTACCAAAGACATATACTCACCTCACCCCACTATAACGAGCTAGAATGTCAGCAAACACTTGGTTAATTCTACCAGCGCACACACATTTCTGAGCTAGAAAGCAAGCAGGGGGTGTGGAAGTTAGTGCCACCTAGTGGTAAAACTGAGCTCTGACCCCTGGAGGTTCTCAATCTCAAAGCACAGAATTACCAGAAGAGCTTGTTAAAAAGAGGTTCTTCTGTAACATTGTGCGTCAACTGTACTTCAATAAAAATAAATAAAGAGGGGTGCCTGAGTGGTGCAGTCGGTTGAGTGTCCGACTCTTGGTTTCAGCTCAGGTCATAATCTCAGGGTTGTGAGATCGATCCCCGTGTTGGGGTTGTGCTGAACGTGGAGTCTGCTTGAGATTCTCTCTCCCTCTCCCCCTCCTGCTCATGCTCTCTCTCTCTAAAGTAAATAAAGAAATCTTTAAAATAAATAAATAAATAAAGGGAAAAAGGAGAATGACAAAAAAAATTCCCAAACTCAAGCCAAAAACTGACACTTTGGCCTCACCCCTAGAGATTCTTATTCAGAAGGAAGCAGAGGAGAGGGGAGAGAGAGTGTGCATGTGTGTGCGTCTCGTGTGTGTGTGTGTGTGTGTTGGTGTGTCCCTTGTGTGTGTTTGGGAAGGATGTCCAGGAATGTGCATGTTTAAAAGGCAGCCCCACATGGTTGTTGATTCTGACGGTATGGTCCTAACTCTGCTCTAGGAGGCATTTTAGGGATTGGCCCAGCTCCCTCTTCTTAATCCTCTTCTCCAGCAGCTGCTGTAGTATCTCTTGATTATGTGGGAATGGAGGGGATCTTCTGGGACTATTTTGGATTGAAGAGGATCCAGCTGAGCTTGCCTACAGAGAAGGGATGGAAACAGGCCAATGTGTTTGGGGATGAGAGAAAAGCGCCCAGTGACCCAGTTTTGTTAAATCCATTTGCATTTCCTCCTTATTGATTTCTGTTGACCTCAGAGCTACTTTTGACTCTGTGGGTCACACCCTACTTTTGTATTTTTTCTCCTTCTTCATGTCCTTCAGCCTGGTATTCAGGGTCTCCATAACCAGACTCCAGACCTTCTCCCATGTCCCTCAGTGGGAATCCCCCTGTGCACATTAATCTTTCAGTATCTCATACTGCTTCCCCCCTGAAATTCTTACCCTCCATTTTTTATGCTTTTACTGCAGTCTGTAAGTTTTTTTAGACATCTTTTAAAAGTCCGAAGACCCTTGGGGCCCCTGGGTGGCTCAGTCGGTTAAGCGTCCAACCCTTGATCTCAGCTTAGGTCTTGATCTCAGGGTAATGAGTTCAAGCCCCACTTTGGGCTCCATCCTGGGCATGGAGCCTACTTAAAAAAAAAAGTCAGAAGACCCACAACTGCACAGAAGCCCTCCTTGGGGCATTTAACACCCTCTACCCTCTAATTTCCTGCCATACCTCATGCATAGCTTATATGCTTATCCTAGTATGTCATGAAATAATGTTTCCTATTGCTGCATAAATATGTTATCCACCCAACCATTATTTTACTTATTCATTCATTCCTTATGTTGTTTCCCCTGCCTGGAATATAAATTCTATTCATTCTTCAAATGCCACCCACACAACGAAGCCAAATATAGACTATTTTCGGCTTCATTCATTGATTCCTTCTCTGAGATCTGCCAGCACTGTGTCCTCAACTGCCCGCTTTAAATCTTAATCACACATGCCAGCTTATACATGAACTGCTGCTCTTCGGGAAATTGTAAGCTACATGAGGACAGAGACTATTTTATGTAATTCTTTGAGATTTTCCAAAATCATATTATTTCCAAATGTGTAATATGGCTTATTTATTTTTTTTAAGATTTTGACAGAGAGAGAGAGAGAGAGCATGAGCAGGGGGAGTGGCAGACAGAGGGAGAAGCAGGCTCCCCGCTGAGCAGGGAGCCCGATGCGGGGCTCCATCCCAGGACCCTGGGATCATGACCTGAGCTGAAGGCAGACTCTTAACTGACTGAGCCACCCAGGCGCCCTGCATAATATGGTTTAACTGAACTTGTACTCTCTGTTTTATGGTGTTGCCTCCATTTAGTTTTGAGTCTTCACTTTTTGGTATTTTATAATGATGCTGTACCTTCCTGCTTTCCTGCCTTCAGAGTCCGCTCTCATGAACGTAGAGTGACACTTTGCCACCTAACAATATTCAGCCCTGCTCCTACACCAAGCTTCATGCCTAGGTGAAAATACCCTTCTTCACATGTGGTCTGATGTATACACACATAAGTAAAGCAATGTGCTCACCCACTGGGCTTTTTTTTTAAACTGGCTTTACTGAATTAAAAGCATTTTTTAATGTTGAGCCTCCTTCTACATCCATGCTCCCTTCGGGAATGTAAATGATCTCATTGAGCTTGGTGACTTTTGGAGCTCTTTGTACAAGTAGCCCCAGAGACTCACCAAAAACTAACTCAATACACATCTGGATTTGTTTGGGTTTGTTTTCCACCCCAGGGATTCAGAGCGAGCCCTCGGCATCTGAGAAGACGTGCGGCGGCAGCCGCGGCTGCTCGCCTGGAAGAAGCCAAGCCTGTGGTGGAGGTTCACCATCAGAGTGAGCAAGAGATTTCCTTGAGGAAACGAAGAATCAAGAAAAATAGCCGAGTCCAGCCAGAATTCTATCACTCCGTTCAAGGTGCTTCAACCAGAAGGCCTGTAAGTAGAGAACTTTTATAAGAATATTAAATCCATGGCGTGGTGGTTCTTTTCGTTTTAAGAACTTGTCAGATTAGATCATCCGGTTATTCTGTCATGATCCTCAGCAAGTGCTGTGAACCCATAGGAATCCCAGGAAGGAGTGTGATTTCATAGAAAGCACCGGGCCAGAGAGTTGTCCAAGAGGCCAGAGGTGGTCACTGCAGACAGGGTGATTTAAAAATGGGTGAATTCTGAGTCCCATTAGAGCCAGGGTCGAGAATTAGAGCAGGGGCCACAGAGTCCACAAGCCGAGGGGCAATAATGATGAGATCAGAGTTGGTGAAGAGGGGCAACAAGAAAGCTAGTATCAGCAGAAGAGAAGCAGAAGAGGGAAAGGTAAGGCTGGGGTCTGGGCCGGTAGCTGAGCCCCACCAGGAGGGGGCTGTCGGGCCGCCGAGGCCAGTGTTGCCGTCTGCACCAGCCAGGGTGACGGTAAGGGTGCCAGCCTTCTCAGGTGTGGCCTTTGTTTTGGACCAGGGCAGCAAGCAGCACTGGCCTTCTCTACCCACGCACTCGCGGTCTCTGTGGGCTGCAGTGCTACCTTACCTAGGAAATTCGGGCTCACATGGGAGCTGGTCTCCACCTCCTGACCGCATTGTTCTATGTGCTCTGGTATTTTTTCTTGGTTCGGGTTCTCACACATGGACTTTTTTATCCAAGGTTGTGACGGTTAAGGATTTGCGGCTTAGAAAATGCCACTGTAAAACGTTCTAAACAGCGTTTCATAACTGCAGTAATGCTACATTGCTTTAGCATTTAAAGGAAGTCTCCCTGTGGTTCACTCCATGTTGTGGGGAGCCTATTTTTGTCATTTCTCATGCCAACCTAGGGGAACCATCAAGATTTGGCTTGATAATAGGTTTTTGTAAATTCTGAAAACAAAACTACCCTCCTGTGGGGGTAACTGCCGCAGGCACCGCGGAGGTTGCTAGAAGGCCAGGAGAACTTCTGACTCAGTGTGCCGGCCAGTGACAACGGCAAGAAGCTAAATTCCTTTACAGAAAAGGTCCTGTGTGTCTTTGACCAATTGTAAAATAAGCACATATTTAGAGATGAGGGTCTTCTTTTCACGATTTAGTGAAATAAGCTATGTAGAATTTGGTATCTATGTGGTATCTACTATAAGGTGGTAGGAAAAGTTATTCATTCAACAAACATAAGCTTTTTTTACATAGGAAATAAGGGATACACAGATACATATTAATAACTGACAGTTAATGAGGGCTCACTTTATAATAGGACTCACTTAACGACCCTATGAGGTAGATGTTATTATTCCCGTTTTATGGATGATGAAA
Source organism: Phoca vitulina (assembly GCF_004348235.1). Classification (NCBI taxonomy): domain Eukaryota; kingdom Metazoa; phylum Chordata; class Mammalia; order Carnivora; family Phocidae; genus Phoca; species Phoca vitulina. The sequence continues at coordinate 27,382,488 of NW_022589714.1, forward strand.
CAGCGGCTCAGAGCGTATAAATAACAGGCCTGGGTTTACCTAGCTGTTAGCGGCAGAGTCTAGGATTTGGATCTAGACAGTCTGCTTCTAGAGCCCAAGCGCTTAGCTCTACAGTCTGCTACCTTCCTGTGGTTCATGGCCTCTAGGAACTCACAGCTGAGTCTGTGGACTGACATGCAAACAAGTACGTCGGATGCATGTCTGTCTTACGAAAATGCTGTTGTACAGTTATAAACAAGGCACCAGGGAAGCACCTTGTGGGGCCAGAAAGATTTACAGAGAAGCAGACGCCTAAGATGAGTCCTGAAACGTGAGTTTATCAGGTGGAAAGTGGAGGTGGGTATCTCTGATGAGAGGATCGTGTACAGCAGAGGTATGAGAAAGTCTGGCATTCTCAGAGAACAGCTGGAGGTGGTGCTGGTAGATGAGACTGGCTGGGTCAGGCAGGGCTAGATCACCAAGGGATTGTATATTATGCTACAGAGTTGGCTTTACCTTCTGTGGTGGGCATCTGTTGAAGGTAGGGAGAAGAGGCACGTTGGTTCTCTCGCTCAGAATCTAGCTAACCCTTTGCCGCTTCCAATCTCCACGTGGGGTTCAGGTTGGTTAAGTGGTTATCATCACACTTTAGAAACCCTCAACCTCCATTATTCTCTCATGAGCACCGTACGTAACTGCCTTGGGTAATAAGATGTATTCCTCTGTGACTTTGAAATTGGTATCCACTTTGTCCTTGAATGCCTATCTATCTTCTCTCTTTGTTTTCCTGGTGAATTACAGTTCACCTCTTAAGACTGACTCATGATCAAGCAGGAAAGTCTTGCTGATCCTTCCTATCATAGTGAGATACCTTTTGTTTTGATCCTCAGCACTGTGTACAGATCTCCCACACAGCAGTGATCCAAGTGAAAAAAATCAGGCTCTGTAGGAAAATGGACATGGGTTCAAGTTCTGCTCTGTGTATCTGGCAGGAAACAGGCGGCCCACTAAGAGTTTAACTGAAGAGAGTTTAATGAAAAGACTATTTACAGAGGTGTGGGCAGGGCTAGGGTGCTTCCCTAACCTTCAGGTGGAGCCTACCCACCTACTACTCCCAGCCTGAACAGGCAGCAGATAGCACTGGTCTTACTGGATTCTGGTAAGAATTGCTGGGGCCATGAAAGACCCTTTCATAAGAATTGTGACTGAGGAGTGCGGCCACAGCCAGAACCCAGGGAGTCAGGAAGGGAGCGGGGGGGTGGGGGTGCTCTCTTAGCTCCTGCTGGTGCTTTCCATTGACCCAACTGAAGGGGCTTGGTTGATGCACATTACAGAGACCAGCATCCCAAGGACAGAGCAAGGGAGAGGTGGGCAGAGAGTCTGAGAGGGGACAGGGACAGCGGAAAATAATAAAGAATATACCAGGTCAGATGAATGATATTTGCACATGACATATAGCTTAGGCATTATAGGAATTCAGAGAACAGAGAGCATTACCCCTCCTCCCTGCACCCCCCCCACCCCATCCCCATAGGGTGGACAGGGGATAACTACTTCACAGAAGAGATGGGATTGGGTTGGGCTTTAAAATACTGGCAGGAATGGGGTGCCTGGGTAGCTCAGTTGGTTAAGTATCTGCCTTCTGCTCAGGTCATGATCTCAGGGTCCTGGGACCAAGCCCCATGTTGGGCTCCCTGCTCAGTGGGAAGTCTGCTTCTCCCTCTCCTTTTGCCCCTCCCCCTGCTCATGCTCTCTCTCTCAAATGGATAAATAAAAAAAAAAAGTCTTTAAAAAAATAAAAATACTGGCAGGCATGCAGTAGGCCCCAGAAGTTAGGTATGATGACTGGAATAAGCAAAAGTACTGAGAACCATTTGACTGGATGTGGGGATTTCCATGAGAGAGAAGTACAATAGAGAGCTGGAAAAAGAGACTGGGGCCAGAATACACTCTAGACAACCACTGTGTTTAAGCTTCATTTTCTGTGCTTCATGGAGATACTAGAAGAGCATGATCAAAGCACAACTTTAGGAAGACTAAACGTGAGCAGGACGAGTCAGCGGGGAACAGGACAGGGGTCAGGTAAGTAACTAGGGCAGCAGTATGGGTGGGAGGTAATTAGGGCCAGAGCTTGGCCCTAACAGGTGACATTCTGCTGTCATCTGGTGATCATTGCTTCTGAGGAATCGAAGGATGATGACCTTTGTTCTGACTTCTTCAGAAGGAATTGGAAGGGAGAGAGAATAGAAGCATGAAACATCAGTGGAGGCTACTCTGTTGCTTAGGGCAAAAATTCTGGAGAGTGTTCTTTGGGGCAGGTAAAACTCACCTCCTCCATCTCTCTGCATTCTGCTAGGATCATTTGGAGACTGGAAATTGTCAGAGTTGGTGAGGAAGTTATTGGCACCTTATCTCACATGATTCCTGTTCAGCCTCCTGGAATCTTAAGTCCTCTGCTGACACGTTCTTGTGTTTCTGCCATGTGTGGACTTGAGCCCAGGCCTTGTGCCCTCCTCTTCTGGATTTGGTTAGGTGCCATTGGTAGTGCCCACCAGTCCAGAAGGCATGTGCCTAAAGCCTGTGCCTTTCCTAATGTACACATTTGGAGACAACCAGTGTTACCATGGGTTGCCATGAGGTCAACTCTGATTGTGTCTTGGAGATGCAATAAAAATAAATCAGCTGTGGTGATTCAGGATTATTTGAATGACTTTATATGAATCACTCCAGACATTTTTTTTTTAAGATTTTATTTATTTATTTGAGAGAGAAAGAGGAGAGGGACAAGCAGACTTGGCACTGAGCACAGAGCTGGATATGGGGCTCAATCCCATGACCCTGAGATCATGACCCGAGCTGAAATCAAGTCAGAGGCTTAACCGGCTGAGCCACCCAGGCTCCCGTGCAGATATTTTGAATCCCGCAATATGAATAATAAACAGGCCTGAGGGTGAGAAAGGCTGAACTAGGATGTGGCTGTGAAGTAGATGGATCAGAAGCTGTGACCGCGCAGTTTCAGTCAGCTTTCAGTGAGACCGGCCTCTTGATGAAGCGGGCCATGGGCCATGTGGAATGCATTAGACTTTAGCATCTTTGGCTGCTCTAATCTATGTACTTTTTCTGAATCCATAATTTATACTCAAATGTGCCTGTATGCATTTGTAATAGAGATCACTAATATAAACTTAATTAATAATATAGGCACATTTTATTTCGCTCCTTTGGAATGTTTTTAAGGGTAAGTTAACTAAAAATTTATCCTGATTTTTCTCTTAGTAAATTTGTCTTGGGACTTTTGTTAAGACATGTCACTGGAACACTTAAGGAATTTTCTACCACCTTGGAGCAGAAAAGATACTTAGCTCCCGATCTCCATTTGTTCTTTAGTATTTTGACATTACAAAGCCTTTTGTGTGTGTGTGTGTGTGTGTGTCAGAATCCTAGAGTTTTTAAACCTTCTCATCATCATAATAACACATAATAAACAAAAGCTCTCACATTTACTGTGTGCTTACATGTGGGCAACACGTGGACATTGTTCTCATGTTTCCCTGTTTTTTCTCATTTCATCTCCCCAGCACTTCTCTGGAGTAGGTGCTCACTTTCCAGAAGGGAAAACTTGTAAAGGTCACACAGTAGGTAGATGGCAGAACTATGATTTAAACCCACACACTTTGACTGGAGCAGTTTGAGAATGGAGACGTTCACATGATCATATTTTTAGTGCTAGATGTTTATCTTAACCCTCCTAATGCATTTTAATCTCATTAAGTCTCAGTTTTCCTACCTGCATAGATGGTAGAAATGGTATTTAAAGCCGTAGATAAGCTCCAAACCTCATTTTTGCCATCCATTTTACTGACCCTCTCTTTTTGTGGTAGGGAGTAGTAAGGGTCTATCTCTCTTGCCCTCCCACATGAACCTGTTAATGTATAACAACACTTAGCCCCAAGAGGTATTTATGTGTTTGTGTTGAGAGTGGGATGAAGGGAAATTAAAATTTTAGAGCACTTGCAAATAGGCACACTGAGTCCATTCTTGTTACATTTCGCTGATTCCAGTTTTTTGTACACTACATTTCCTTGTGACTTAGAATTTCTGAGACTTGGGACGCCTGAGTGGCTCAGTTGTTAAGCGTCTGCCTTTGGCTCAGGTCATGATCCCAGGGTCCTGGGATCGAGCCCCGCATCGGGCTCCCTGCTCCGTGGGAAGCCTGCTTCTCCCTCTCGCACTCCCTCTGCTGTGTTCCCTCTTTTGCTGTGTCTCTGTCAAATAAATAAATAAAATCTTAAAAAAAAAAGAATTTCTGAGACTTTCTCAAGGAGGTACATCCCAGGTCACAGCCCAAGGTGTAGCTTGCTCTCCCTGCTGTCAAAACTTTGGCCCATGAAGCTCCCACCACTAGTAACTAACTGGATTATTGAACCTGATAATTTTGACTCAGGAGTTAGTGGCAAATTTAGCATAGATAATTGGTAGTCCTGCTTTCTGAAATGGTGAACACTGAGGAAGAAGCAGGTTTGGGTTGTTGGGTGGAAATCAAATTTCCAATTTGGATATGTTAAATTAGAATTATCTGTTAGAGGGTTCCCCGGGTGGCTTAATCGGTTAAGCATCTGACTCTTGGTTTTGGCTTAGGTCGTGATGTCATGGGTCATGATCTCATGGGTCATGAGATTAAGCCCTACATCAGGCTCCCACTCAGGGTGTGCGGGGTGGAGTCTGCATGAAGATTCTCTCCCTCTGTCCCTTTCCTCACTCGCTTGAGCGTGCAGATGTGCGTGCATGCGTGCTCTCTCTCTCACATAAATAAATGAATCTTAAAAAAAAGAGAAATATCAGATACCTTAGTGTCTGAATTTCATGGAAAACATGAGTCTGGATTTGGGGTCATTAGTACAGAAATGTTACCAAATTCATGAGACTAGATGGGATGATTCAGGAAGTGAATGTTAATAGAGAGGAGACTTGAGGACTGAGCCTTGGGGTCCTCCAGTATTGAGAGGTTGGGAAGAGCAATAAAGCTTCCTTATAACTTCCAAATCTTCCCTTAGAAATATAGATGTAGAGAACAGATTGGTGGTTGCCAGAGGTGGGGATGGGAGAAAAAATTGTACACACATCTGAATGCATGTGTTGTTTTCAGTGACACAGAAAAATAAACCCTACATAAATATATACACACGCACATAACAAATACAGATGCCTTAAGAGATGGGTTTAGGGCTCTTGAATTTCATTTAAGGGTATTCATCTTAGGTCAAGAAAAGGCAAACTCAGGTAGAAACTAGAGAAAGTAGCAGAAAAGGATTTCCCAAGGCTACTGATTACTCTTTCCTGCTCCTTTTCCTACTAAACCACTTCCTTGACCTCACCCTTCTTTGCCTTCTGCTGTTGAATTTTGGTTTCCAGCCTTGGGGAAAATTTCTGCTTTCCTGATTGCAGCTTAGGTCATCGTAAGGCTGCAAGATATTTTGGAACATTGCATAGTTTTAATTTTTTTAAAATCAGTATTAGCAGGATTTCAGGTCATCTTTGTAGTTGGGAACTTGCTGCAGTGTGGAAAAGGTAACTACACATCCTTGATCTCATTGAAAATATAGTAGGATGTTTCTCTGTTCCTTTCCTGCTTAGATTATTAAATAGTCTTCCCTTTCCTTTTGAAATATGTGGGGCCAAGCAGCTTTATTTGCATAACATTAGGACACTTCCCTTTCTGTGGAAGGCTTTACTGTATAGCTCATACCTTACTTTGGCTTAATTAATTGGCAAATACGAAGCTTCTAAAGGAAATGTTTGTTTTCTTTTTCTCTTTGGAATTCTAGAGAGTGAATTGAATTAATAAAGTCAAATTTCTTTTACTAACTGCCTCAAAAGCATTTACTGAATTATACCCCTGCAACTTACTGAGTCTGCTGTGTATTACTATGCCTCCCTTACATAATCTTACGAAAGATGTCGTTTACTATAAATTTGCTAACAATAGGTATAAGAATAATTGGTGCACAGAAGCATGCAAGGTAGGTGGACTGCATTAAATGAACAGTGCTAATACAGGTAGAATTTAATTTCTCAATTCATGAAACCAAGATTAATTTGGTGAAGAGATTCATGTGCTTTGCTTGGAGAAAAAGAAGCACATCTTTCTAACTCGTGATTCTTTCCTAGGTCAGCATCTTGACTACAGCAAGGCCTGTTGCCATTCCTTTTGAGTCTTTCTTGTATTCCAGGTCACCTATTGTCTTAAAAACTTTTAATTCTTTCAGCTCCAAGCAAAGGAAGCTTCAAGAAAACTCAAGCATTTGAGAGACTCTGTTAGATAGCCACTTATCCCTCCAAAGTTTTCGTGAACAACCGTGGATCAAAGGACTGAAAAGAAAGCCCTTTCAAAGGTGGTCTTTAAATGGTGCTGGGAAATGTGGGTGGGCATAAATTCCTTTATTTTAAAGTAGGACACTCTTTGTAGCTTCCTTTCGAATTCTGTTTGGCATTTAACAGCCCTCTTTGTCTGAGGTGACTCCTTGATCTTTGTCCTCAATCCCGTGGGTTCCAATAGAAGACCCTTCCCTGTTGTAACCTCTGTGAAGAGAGTGCAGCTTGGCCCACCTGCTACTGTGTTACTGTCAGTCCTTGTAAAATCAAAATGTTAAAGTTTGAGGGGATCTTAGAACTTTTATCTGATTCAGAGGTTCTCCGAAGGCAAGATTCTCCTTTGCTCCAGTCCTTTGAGTGATAAGATCATCCATTGTTAGATAGCTCTAAAGTAGCGAGTTAATTGTACTTGGAATCAAAAAGCTGTTTTCTGAGCTCATGGTTCCATCTCTCTGGACCTTTCTACATATCATTTCTCAACCTTTCTACATATCACCTTTGTTGCACGCCCCCAAACCACCTCCTGGTGAGCATAAGGATCTGTCTGGTTTCTCTCAGTAGTGCCTTCCTCTTCCCACTGCCCCCTGGGTGTCAGGTGATGAGTGTGGTTCAAGAAAATCAAACTATGGGGGCGCCTGGGTGGCTCAGTCGTTAAGCGTCTGCCTTCGACTCAAGTCATGGTCCCAGGGTCCTGGGATCGAGTCCTGCATTGGGCTCCCTGCTCGGCAGGAAGCCTGCTCTCCCTCTCCCACTCCCCTTGCTTGTGTTCTCTCTCTTGCTGTCTCTCTCTCTGTCAAATAAATAAATAAAATCTTAAAAAAGAAAAGAAAATCAAACTATGGAAATTGAACATATCCAGAGAGAGCTTAGTTTGTGCCTTGGAAGAAGAGAGGTCAGTTCTGGAAATGACCGTAATGTTTCAGGAACAGTATTGCTTTGCAGTAGCACTTTGTAGTTAAATAGTACTTCCTATTTTTTTTAAAGTATGTTCATAGTCATTATCTCATTGAATCTGCACAACCAACTTGTTCATTGGGTAGGGCATACATTGTTAACCCAATCTGACAAAACTGAGTCTCAGCAAGTAAGGGACTGACCCCAAGTCATTGGTCTAGATAGAGGCAGACATCCCTTATCCCTGTAATCTCTTGGGTGAGCTCTAACTCAGATAACATTTGGGGAATTCGGTGAGAAATTTCAGGCACAAGAATATAGATTCCAGTAGACTGTAGGAATTATTCCTTTTCTCAACCTGATTCATTCTCAGGGAGTATTAGTTATCTATCTTTGAGAGCCTGCTCAGTGTGCATTGTCTCTACTGGCCACCCTAGGGTACCAGTGTATTGGCAAGTCTGCTTCGGTCTAACCCACCTAGCTCATTCCACAGCCTGCACACATCCTGCTCACCGATCACATGGTGAAGTAGGTAATTGACTCTGATGCTGGGGAACATCACCGACTTAGCAGCATCGACTCCCACTATGTGCAGCTCAGCATCAGCTCAGCATCCTAAGATAAAGGAAGATTAGATACCTGATTTAATCTGGTATTAAAATTAGGTTGAATTATTATTGTGCGTTGTTACTGGGAATGTAAAATGGTGCAGCTGCTGTGGAAAACAGTATGGTAGGTCCTCAAAAAATTTAAAATAGAATTACCATGGGATCCAGCAAGCCCACTTCTGGATATATAGCCAAAAGAATTAAAGCAGGGTCTCCAAGAGATATGTGTACATCCGTGTTCATGGCAGCATTATTTATACCAGTCAAAAGGTAGAAGCAACCCAAGTGTCTGTTGACAGATGAAAAAATAAACAAAATGTGATATATACATACGGTTGACCCCTGAACAACATGGGCTTGAACAGGTCCACTTACTTATATGTGGATTCTTTTTCCTATAAGTATATTGGAACATTTTTTGGAGATTTGCAACAATGAAAAAACTTGCAGATAAACTTGTAGCTTAGAAATGCTGAAAAAATTAAGAAAATTTAGGAATTATTATAAAAATATAGTATATAATAGATATAACATACAAAATATATGCTCATCAGCTGTTTCTTATTGGTAAGGCTTCCAGGCAACAGTAGGCTATTAGTAGTTAAGTTTCTGGGGAGTCAAAGTTATACATGGATTTTGACTGCATGGGAGGTCGGTGCTCCTAACTCCTGTGTTGTTCAAGGGTTTACTGTACAATGGAATATTACTCAGCCTCGAAAAGGAAGGAAATTCTGACACATGTTACAATATAGATGAAGCTTTTGGGCATTATACTAAGTGAAAAAAGCCAGTCACAAATAGAGAATCCATATTGTATGATTATGCTTCTATGAAATACCTAGAGTAGCAAAGTCATAGTGACAGAAAGCAGAATGGTGTTTGCCAGGGGCTGATGGGAAGTGAGAATGGGGAGTTGTTTTATCAGAACAGAGTTTTAGTTTTGCAAGATGAAAAGAGTTCTTCTGGAGGTAGATGGTGGTGATGGTTGCACAACAGTGTGAATGTACTTAAACTACTGAACTGTACACTAAAAAAGGGTTAAGATGATAAATTTTGTATTCTGTGTATTTTACCACAATTAAAACGAAATTGAGTTTAAACACAACTGCCGGCAAAGGGGCAGAAGAATAACAATAAAGGTTAACAGAATAAGGGCTCCAATGATAAGAACATCAGAGGAGATATACATTTATCTTATTTATTTATTTTTAAGATTTATTTATTTATTTGAGAGAGAGAGAGAGCGAGGGAAAGGGCAGAGGGAGAAGGAGAGTGAGAGAGAATCTCAAGGAGACTCCCCATCAGAGCAAGGAGCCCGACATGGGGCTTGAGATCATGACCTGAGCCGAAACCAAGAGTCGGATGCTTAACCGGCTGTGCCACCCAGGCACCCCGATTTAGCTTATTTTAAATAAAATTATCATGAAGTATGAGAGGCACAAGGTAAATAAGAGGTAAGGACTTAATTGCTAATGGAAGGAAATGTCCTTGTGTGCACAGTGTGGGAATGACTATGGATTGAATATCAGATGGCAAGACATATTTCAAATAAGTGAAATGACAGTTGCTATCATTACTCTTAAAAAAGAGAAACTACTTAGAATGTAAATTCTTGTCGAGGTTTTAAAAGCTATTGTATGTTTATTTTCATATGAATTAAAACATTATATTAGAATGAATAATATTAATCTAAAACAATGTAAAATTGATATTAATTTAAAAGATTGTATTATTTCATGATTAATTTCTGTTCTGTTTCAAAAAAACTTGAGAAACTTGGGGCGCCTGGGTGGCTCAGTGGGTTAAGTGCCTGCCTTCGCCTCAGGTCATGGTCCCAGGGTCCTGGGATAGAGCCCTGAGTCAGGCTTCGTGCTCAGCGGGAAGTCTCCTTCTCCCTCTGCCGTGCTGCTCCCCCTGCTTGTGCTCTCTCTCTCCCTCTCTCTCAAATAAATAAATATATAAATATATAATCTTTAAAAAAAAAAAAACCTTGAGAAACTTTATTTAGCAAATAGATATTTTGATGTTGTTAGGAACCAGGATTTTCAGGGGGAGAGAGAAGAGATGCAGATATAACATCAGAGAAGTAAATCCTTGTAATCCTAAACTTGAGATGGAAATATCAATTTGAGCTCATAATGAATGTTTTCACTGAAAGAAGCATTTCCTTGTTCTGTCCACTGAACAGGTCTAGGAACAATGACCAATCCAGTACTGATGCCCATATTACAGTATCCTAATATCATTTCTTATGAAAACAAACTAATGCTGTATCTTTGGTGGGGTTTTTCAAGCAGAGCCCGAGGAAGGGACATTCTTGTGAAAGTGATTTATTGAAGGAGAGCTCTCAGGAGGAGAATAAGCAAAGCAGGACAGGGCAGGGGCAAAAGCTAATAAGCAAGGACAAAGGCTAGGCTGGAGACTAGTTTCAGCCTGGACTTACATTGGGCTCTGGTGCACAAATTGCACTCTAGAGTTAGTCTCAACTTGAAGTGACCCTTTAGTCCTTCAGTTCAGTTAATCACTGGCCAAGGGCTATGAGATGGGGATGTGAGGAAGCTGGGTTTAGCCCAGGGGAGTTCTTTGAAAAAGGGGCAGATGTAAGCCATTAGCAGTTAACACTAGCTGCAGCTGGGAGTGCCCTGGCTGGGTGGAGGGAATCCAGTTGGGGCATCTGCAGCAGCCTTCACAGACATCTAGGAGAAATGGCTGATCCAGATCTGGAACAAGAAATATAGAATGAACCTGGCACATCCTGTCAAACCAGAAAGCAAGGAAGCATCAAAGATTACTGAGGTCTTGTCAGAAAGACCAGGAGCAAACTTGGAGAGGTTCCTACTGCCTCATCAGTAAGAATAATGATCACAGTGGATTGACATACATCTATATTTAGAATCCATGAATTTATGATATTAAAAAAAACCCACCTAATTAGAATGACCTTTGGAGAATGCTAAATGAACCAAGTCACTTTTCTGAAAAAATGGTAAAGGGAAAGGAACCAAGCATTATCCTGTCTTTGTTATAAGAATTATTCTATATGGTAATCAAATAGCTGTTGAGGGAAGAAAGCATGATGAAATTCAAATGTCACCATTTTGCAAACCCTGATGAAGGAATGAACCAAGCCAGTGATCATCAGTGACTTCTTACCCCACAAGAGAGGCAACCACACATTATGTGCCTTATATAACGCTTAAGAAATATTCTTGCAAAAAACATTGAACCTATATCAGATCAAATCACTAGTTCTAATTAAAGATTTACACAAAACACAGAGGACAGAGGAATATGTTGAACGATTTGCTGAAGATACAGTTAGTAAAATCCAGATTATGGGAAACCTTAGGACGGACAGTCCAATTTCTTCAACAAACACATTATAAGAAACAAAAAGCAGGAGGGGTAATCTATAGAAGAGATTGAAGAGACCTATTGATTAAATGTAATGTGTAGGCCTTGTTTGGATGAACAGACTGAATGTAAAAGAAGAATTCTTGAGAAAATGGGAGATTAACCAGATATTTGATGATATTAGGAAATTGATATTAATGCTTGAGATTGGTAATGGTATTGTGATTTTGTTAAAAGTAGTCCATATCTTTTAGAAAGATACACTAAAGTATTTAGTAATGAAATATTAAGATCTCTGGGATCCACTGGGAATCCAGGGGAGTGGAGGAGGAAATGTGGGTAGGAATATAGTCCCAACAACACTGACCAGGACTTGGTGATTGTTGAAGGTGTAAATGGTAGTTCCTTAACCTTTGCTATTGTATAAGCCTGAAATGTCCCATAACGAAAAGTTTAAGACATTAAAAAAAGTGAAACACATATTTATGTGAAATTTATATCATCAATACTTTGCTTCATTAAGTCCCTCTTGTGGCTTTTGTTTTTCATAGAGTGAGCCTAAATCTTTGTTAATAACATTTCCAGATTTCAGATATTTACTATTAGAAGGTTTTCAGAAAGACAGAAGGGGGCAATATTCCCATGGCTATCTTTTCATGCTTTTTTTTTTCTTTTATCTTTTAACAAAGGACTATTGCTTATTTGTCAGCTTTTTACTGAGAACATTTTATAATAGCATGTTAGTGAGTGGTGTAAAAGTGTGCTATTATTTAAAATTTAACAAATAATGTGAAACAGGTGAAGAACTATTTAGGCATATTCTTCCATTTTAATATCTAAAAACCAATTTTCACCGAGATTGCTATTTTTGTTCTTTGTAGATTTATTGATATGAAAATAGAACCATTATTAAAACAAAACTGACCCAAAAGACAGCATGCCATCACATTGCTTGACTTTGTCTTGCTGCAACTCAAGTGATACCTAGTCTTAAAACTTTTTTTCATGGTAAATGGAATTCTTCCATTGCAGTATTACTTTATTCCAGCAGATTATACTTAAATCTTACAGAGCTCATGAAATTTTGATGGTGGAAATGCAAGCTACTGAACTATCGATTTTAGTTAATCTTTAATATTGACATCACATTAATATTGACATCACATTCCATTATGTGACTTTCTATTCAGGAGATGGTTTTCCTGAAGGAGAGTCTTTGCTTTAATTTTGCTGCTCAGACGTCTACTTTTCTTTGCTTAAATAGAGAGGCAAGCTGACAATTTACACATTTCTAGCTCTATTTAAAGCTTACTTAAGAAAGTGTGAAACTATAAGGGTACTTTAAAATTATCTGTGAATTTTACTTTTATATTAGGTCTATTAGAAATAGGCAATAGGTAGGGGTGCTTGGGTGGCTCAGTTGTTGGAGCATCCGACTCTTGGTTTTGGCTCAGGTCATGATCTTGGGGTTTTAAGATCAAGTCCGATGTTGGGATCCACGCTCAGCGGGGAGTCTGCTTGAGATTCTCTCCCTCCCTCTCTGCCTATCCTCCCCACTCTCTCTCTCTAAGTAAGTAAGTAAATAAATAAATCTTAAAAAAAAAATAGGCATGGATAATTGAGAATGAATTTATTTAGCTGCTTTGCCAAATGCAAGAAAAAAACCCCACCAAAACTATTCACTTTTGCAAAAACTGGATAGCTAGGCATGGATCTTTAAGAAGCAATCGGGTCCTTACAGGACATGTGCTTTCATGCTATTAATTTTTATAACTTGCTGCTGCAGAAAAATTATTTTTAAATAGCCAGCATAAGTGTTGAAAATGAGCTCCTTTTTCTTAGCTATCAGGGTAACCACGTCCCTTGAACTGTGATTATAATCAGTTGTGACATATCAATTTCAGCCTTTTCTCCTCCTTCTGCATTCCAAGAAGGTTAAACATTATTTAGTGTGATTCTTTGACCCAAGAGTTCACAAGGGCAAAAAGTATACATTCAGGCTGCACATATACTTTAAAGTGCAGTGCCATGTGTTCATTCAGCTCTTTGGAGTTTAAAGAAAAGATGTTAAAAAGTCACTAGCCAGGATTCTTGGCACCTTGTTCTACCCTTTTGTTTCATCCTTTTTTTTGTCTCTGTGAAACAGAAGATTAGACTCCCATTTAATAAAGTGTGAACTATAGTCAGACTTGATTTCTTCCACTGATGACAAATTAGAGAAATTTGTGATTTTCACCAATAAATAAAAACCATTTGGATTAAATATCTAATTGTTGATCTGCTTTTGAGTTGTGTTACTGTCTGTTTTCAGGAGTAAAATACTGAGTATGGTAGGAGAGTTTTAGAATTCTGTGGCTCATGGCCTGCTCCTAAAAACTTAGATGATTCCTTTTGGGACCCCTGGGTGGCTCAGTTGGTTAAACATCTGCCTTTGGTTTAGGTCATGATCCTGGGGTCCTGGAATCGAGTCCGCATTGGGCTCCTTGCTCAGCGGGGAGTCTGCTTTTCCTTCTGTCTGCTGCTCCCCCTGCTTGTGCTCTGTCTCTCTCTGACAAATAACTAAATAAAATCTTAAAAAAAACCTTAGATGGTTCCTTTTGTAATACACAAATAAACCTGTGGTTTGAAGTGGGAAGATGAGTAAATTGGGTATCAGGCATTGTCTGATACTTTTGGCAGTTATTTAGTGTTTGCTTTATATTCTAAGTTATTTTCACTGGTTCTTTTTATTTCCCTAGGTATATATAACTTTGAGTAAGAGAGTGTTTTATATTACAAGGCACTGTAGAAGTATTTCATTAGTTGATGTTTTAAAATATCTCTAATTGTGGAGCCAGATAAGTTGAAAAACAGAATAGCACTGCTTTCTTAGAAACGTACTAAAATTGTTTTTCCAAAGTCGTTTCTTCGTAGGAGTTCTATCTCGCATTCTGACTTTAATAATGAGAAGAATTATGTCCCCTGAGGAGAAAGACACTGTGCTTTGTGTTCTAACCCTCAGCCCTAGGGCATTGTGGAATTTCAGTAAATTTTTGATAATGAATCTCTGCTCTACTTTTTTTCCCGAATAATTGTTTAGCCATCATGGACTAGGAGAAAGTTGTAAGGTGAGAAATCAGACTGAGGAAGAATACAGGAAGGGGAATTCATAGGCTCAATTATTGTAGGAAATTGCCAAGTTAGATTGTATTTTATAAATCCAAAACAACCTTTCTTGTTACTCTTTTGAAAGTTATCTATTTATCATGGGGACAGAAATTAACTTTTTAAATCACATGCTATAAGAGCACCTGGTTTATTAATGGGTTGGGCCCAGTTTAGTTTTGCTCGAGTTAAGACTAAACCTTTCTGCAAATATAATAAACAGTATGATGGAGTGGCTAAGAGGGTGTATTTTGGAACCACACAGCCTATGTGAGAGTAAATTCTGGCTTTAACATATATTACCTCATATTGCCTTTGGGTCCTGTAAGTTATTCAGCTTCCCTGTGGCTCAGATTCCTCAACTGTAGAACGGGGATCATAACTACATTATTTGGTTGTGCAGATTCATCTTTTCAAGGTGCTCAAAACCACACTTGGCATACAGTGAATGCTTTATCTGTTCACCATTATTACTTATATACAACCTAGGTATGGGACAGGGTTCTAGATGTACTGGCGATATGGAGGTGAATAATATAAGGTCTCTGACTTTAAGGATATTAGTCTTGTGGAAAGGGACAAACAGGTGGTTACAATGTAGTGTGATAGGGGGTGTTCTAAGAGAATATTAGAGTCACTTATCTCAAAATAGGAAATTCAGAGAAGGCTTCCTGGGGGGAGTGCCATGCTGAGTATTGAAGGACTGTTGAAGAAATAGGGGAAAGCAGGGGGAGAAGCATGTCCTGAAGGAGCAGTGTGAGAGAGCTCTGTTCCTTCTGGGGAAGTGGAAATAGTTCCCAATGAAGCTGGTAGAGAGTTCGAGACTGGGAATGGGTAAGGTCACAAAGGGCCCTGTTTGCCATGCCAAAAACATTTGGACCTTTATTTTTTGGTATTTGGGGCCCCTGAGGACAGTGAGTAACGGAGGGTTGGGAAGATGGTTACTGTTTAAAAAGATTAGTCTAGTGCCAATGGATTAGAAAGTTGGATTAGAAAGGTACAGGGTTAGAGTCAGAAAGACTAATGCTTTGGTCCAAGTAAGAAATGATTAGGGCTTGAATTAAGATAGTAATAATGTGGGTGAAAAGAGGAATTAATTTGAGAGCGATAAAAGATAAGAATAAATTTAACTTGATAACAAATAATATGTGGGGTGAGGAAAAAGGAAAAAATCATATATATATAAAAGCCCCACAAGATATATATAGTTGATTTCTAGTTTTAGCAAATGGGCAGATTTGGAGCTTTACTCAAATGGAAGTAAAGCAAGATGAGAGGAATAGGGTGTGATGTAGGGGAGCGGGAAGATAGGTTGGATTTTGTATG
The DNA here is from genome assembly GCF_004348235.1 of Phoca vitulina. Classification (NCBI taxonomy): domain Eukaryota; kingdom Metazoa; phylum Chordata; class Mammalia; order Carnivora; family Phocidae; genus Phoca; species Phoca vitulina. Next base: position 27,398,165 of record NW_022589714.1, read on the forward strand.
TGTGGTATTTGAGGGCTAAATGATGGGAGAGAAAGCCATCAGGATGAAACAAACAGAAGATACAACCAGAGAGGAAAACCAGGGGAGAATGGTGTCACAGAAGCCAAGAGAAGACTGAATTCCAAGAAAGGAGTGGTAAGGATATAAAATATTGCGAAGAAGTTAAGAAGGGTGAAGACTGAATTTGTGGTCTGAATTTGAAGCAGCAATGAAGAGGACATAAGTGTTCTGGGGGGAGGACATTTTAGATGTATGATGTTGGGCAGGAACCAGATTTCAGTGTACTGAAGAGTACCTGGGACTTTTGATTTCAAGGTGGCAAGTAGGTAAGCTTTCAATTCCTGATTCTTCTTGCAAAATCACTCCAAAACAACAAGGAGAACAAGAAACTGAAAGACAGAGTCAATCTTTGATGAAAGTGAGAGACGTTTGTAACCTTGAACCACAATACGTGAAGATGAAAGCAAATGGAGAAAAGTAGGTAACTTAGCTAAGAAGAGAAAACATACAGAGAATCTCATCGTCGCCCCCTTCCCAGCACTCTAGAGTCTACATGGACAGGAATAAGAATCACCTTGTTTTGTTGCAGGTGGAAATGAGGTGAGGATTGCAAGTAGGAATAGTTTGAAAATCTCCATAAGGAGCATTTTGACTAGGCACCTTTGTAATTATTCAGACACCTTCTTCCTCACTCCTACAGGAGATGAAAAGTATAATTTCTCGGGCACCTGACTGGGTAGAGCATGCAACTCTTGATCTCAGGGTTATGAATTCGAGCCCCATGTTAGGGGGAGAGATTGCTTAAAAATAAAATCTTAAAAAAAAGTATAATTTCTGAAGAAATTGAATCAGAGAGACTGTGGACTTAGGAATAACAGGCATTGAAGAAGGCGGGGATGAGGTATGGGGGTGAGTAAATCTGGTAAGTCTTCTACACCTCAGCACCCTCACCCCACTACCACATCCCCAGCTCCAGAATGCCAGCATCCAGGCTTATACTTCCCAGACAGGTGACTGGAAGACTCTTCTCTGAAGAAATTGAACCACCCTGAGGAAGACAGATTTTAGCAGGGATCCTATGAAAAAGTCAACTGTTACCTTATTGCTTGGTAATGAATCCCACCAGTTGACACACTTCATCCAGTCATGCTTTGGCAAAGCCCACTAATTGGACAAACCTAAATCGTATTCCCAGAGTTTTTAGTGAGCTTTTTAGTATCTCAGTCCTGAATGTGAATGGATGGCTAACCATCACCAGATATTGAAGAAAGCCTCCAACATAAAGGAGAGAAAACAAATATCCCAGACTAACAAAGGGGTAAAAAGAGGAACTCAGAGGAAATAGTGACAGTATAGAGATGAAAAAAATTCCTAACATCCTCAAAAGGGTAAGAGAAGATGATATATGTATTTAAATATAATTAAAAAATTAAGAACATGACCCTCCATAAATATAAATTGAACATATATTAAATATTTTATTCAACTCATTAATTAATGGGGGAGCCTGTCAGATAATAGGATCAATTCAAAGGAGAGTCTGAAGGAGATATATAATAGTCAAGAATGCAGAAGTGAATTTACTAATAGAGGCAAAACAGGTTAATATCTCACGGATGAATAATATGTAATATTAGGGTTGTCATTTTTGCTGGGTGGAAATCAATTGGATCACTGGGCAAAATTCATTTGCATTGCTATGGACAAGAATCATTTGTTTTATTACAAGTTACCTTTACTCTTAACAGGTTTATAAATAGCCTGGTCTAGTGGTTCTCAAAGTATGGTTCCTAGTCCGGCAACATCAGAATCACCTGGGAGCTTGTTCTTTGTTCTGATTAACTGAATCAGAAATTCTGGAGGCTAAGTCCAGCAGTCTGTGTTTTAGCAAGCCCTCCTAGTGCTACTGATAGATGCATTATAAAGTGGGACAACCACTGATTTAGTTGTCTTCCTTTTTTTTAATTTTTAATTTTTTTTGTTAAGTAGGCTCCATGCCTAACATGGGGCTCGAACTCATGACCCAAAGATCAAAAAGTCCCATGCTCTATGGGACTGGTTGGTTTCTCTTTTCCTTCTTTGTTTTCTCCCTTACTGTCCAGTTGTAGCTCCGACTGCTCTAGGCTGGCCCAAGGAGAAGAGGGGATTAGGGGACAAGGGACTAGCTTTGCACAGCCCATGTAGTTAAGATGTGGCATCCGTGTCCTCTGCGTGTGTTGCATTTCCCTTCATGTGGGAAAAATCTTTCCTTTGTGTATTCTGCCTTGGTCCTCTGAGCTTCTGATGATTCACCCCTTTGTTTGGTCCCTTCTTCCATCCACAAAGCCCTTTTGGATAGGCTCCCCTTGACTAGGGTCTAAGTTAGCTCCCTCTCTCGGGACCCATGTTAGGTCCCCAAAGAGCTTGTGCCTTAGCCTATCGGGGTGGGCAGCTCAATCCTGGGCAGCTCCTTTACTCCAGCCACAATCTTCACCTTTAGATTCTCTTGGTGAGAGTCATATTCTAATCCTATGTGCTCCAACCTCAGGGAGACATGCTTAACCCTTCAGGAGATCTCCTTGTACTCTCTTTCGTGTTATAAGGTACAGGGCAAGCACACTGACCTCTCTTCCAGGAGGAAAATATACAAGGCATCAGTAGCTTTCTCTGAAGCAGTCTCTCTTGGTTTCTGGCCTTGTCCACCTCTCTTGAGTAGATGATGGACTCTTGTTGCTCCAATTGTTATTACAGCGGCTTAACATGGCTTTCATAGATGCTCTAGCACAATACTTTCACACATTTGTGGGGAGGATTTTTTTTTTTTAAATTTTTGATCCACTGAAGATCTACATATGGTCCTTTAATGCATGACTGATCTCTTCAGCTCATGTCACGGGTGACTTACCACATGAGCTCACCAGTGTCTGAAATGGTCTGTTCAACAAGGCGAGTCTACTGACCATTTGCATTTCCAGAGCAATGTCAAATTATTCAAAAAGTTGCTAAGTTCTCTAGATTTCCATATTTACCTTGTAGCAAACTAGTATAACAGTTCTCAGACTGGCATCATTCCATGGGCATATTTTTAGTTGTGCTGTTCTAGCATTTTCCCTTAGGATTCCTTCAGGATTGAGAGAAACAGGGACTTATGTATCATTCCTGGCCTTTGCGGCATCAGCTAAAATAGACCAAAAAAAGTTATAGTTTAATAACATATTATAGTTATATCTTCACTAATTCCACTAAATATATTTATTACATGTATGCTCTGACACAGACTCTATAAAAATAGAGTGTGTATTCTAAAAAAGGGAGAGACATAGTAAACAAATAACTAAATATATACTATGTTAGGAAATGATAAATGGTATGAAAAAAATACTTGAGGTAAGGGGGAAAGAAAGGTGGGAGTGGAATGATGGGCTGCAGTTTTATATTGCATACTCCAAGAATATTTTTTGATAAAGTAACATTTCATCAGAGATCTGTATCAGTGACAGAACCATCAATCTACATAAAAGGCTTTTAGGCCAAATACTTTTGAGCATTATTTGCTTCTTCGCTTATGAGCCTGTCTTACTTTGATAAAATATAAAAGTAAATTTAAAAATGAATGGGGAAAATGAATGGGAGATGAGGACATGGAGAGAGCATTTGTAGATTACCTAAGAAGGGAATGAGGAAATCAGGCAGTAAGCTAGGGAGGATGTAGGATTCAGAAATATCTTTCTTTTTTCTTTTCTTTTCTTTTTTCTTCTCTTCTCTTCTTTTCTTTTTTTTAGAGGGTGGGGAGGGGCAGAGGGAGAGGGAGAGAGAGAATCCTAAGCACACTCCATGCCCAGCACAGAGCCCAACATGGGGCTTGATCTCACGACCCATGAGCTCATGACCTGAGTCGAAATCACGTCAGATGCTCAACCGACTGAGCCACGCAGCTGCATCTAGAAATGTCTTTTTTTTTTTTTTAAGATTTTATTTATTTATTTCAGACAGACAGTCAGTGAGGGAGGGAACACAAGCAGGGGGAGTGGGAGAGGGAGAAGCAGGCTTCCCGCGGAGCAGGGAGCCTGATGCGGGGCTCGATCCCAGAACCCTGGGATCATGACCTGAGCCGAAGGCAGACGCTTAACGACTGAGCCACTCAGGCGCCCCTAGAAATATCTTTCTTAAGGTGGAAGACATTTGAGATGTTTTGGTGAGAAGAAAGGGAGGACTTCCCTGGGTCTGCACAGAATGAAGGTGGGGGTAAGAGCAAAAATAGATACATTTTGGGTTTGATGGAGTTTGTTAAATAGGAACAGTGCTGTGGGCCCAGTTGATGTTTGATATTTTTACATTTGTTGGGGAATCAAACTGACTGAATGATGTTTTCAAAGCAGGTTTTGCAATTTAGGCTCAGGAGTTAAGGTGAATGTTTTGGCTGATTCAAGATGGAGGATGGAATTGATAGCCCTAGAGAAGGTGGCTGGGATGTTGATGTCAAGAGAATGCTTGAAATGACACAGCATGAGACCAGCTGAGGGAGAAGAGGAAATCACGAGGGCAGGAATACATCTGACGACGATGAATAAAGAGGGTTGGAGGTCTGATTAACTTGAAAAGGAGTGAGAGAATTAGCCAGAAAATTGAGGTCATCTTGTTGGATTAGAATGAGAAGTTTCAGAGTTGGTTCAGTTCCAGGTGGTGGTGTCATCCAGAACGGGACCATGGGTCAGAAGAGGAGAGAAGGTGATGATTATTTGAGTTCGGAAGGTTAGGACCTTTTATGATTGAAGCGTTAGATGTCTCATCCAAATGGTGTGGAAATCTTCCGGGATGATGACAACACTCAGTGTGGAGAAGAAGCAGTGAGTCAGATGCCAAAGTCCTCAGTGAATGAGGGTGTGTGGCCAAAGGTCAGACAATTCAGAGAGGGGACGTGCGTGGCATTGAATGATGGCTTGGATGTAAGAGAGGGGAGAAGGAGCAGCCTCTGGTGGAGGAATGCAAAGGTGCGGAGAGTGGGCACTTAATAAATGATTAAGGTAAGACAAGCAGTGGAGTTGGCACTTTCTATGAGAAGGTAGAGCTTGTTGACTGTGAAATGGCGGTTCCAAAGGGCACCTAGAAAAAGTTGGCAGGGAGGGCAGTGGTGGAGAAGGTATGGATAGCAGGATGATATAGTCTTTGAGAGAAGAGTTGCCCGTGGGGCCACATTTGGGGCAGTAGCCGAGGATGGCAGGGGTGGGTAAGTTCACCTCTGCAGATATCTCGGAAGCTTTAGGGACGGACCTCAGGTGAGCCAGAGGCAGCCTTCTGCATCCACACCAGTAGTCTGCAGCCTTAGGTGCGGACCTGAAGGCCGGGTGGTGTGTCCCTTAGACGCCCGTCTGTTCGTAGAGTGTGAGCTCCTCAATTTGGAATGATTCTAAAATAAAAAGTTTGGAGCTTGAACTTAAACAATCTTTTAATAATAAATGACTACAAAATGTATCATTATATCAACTGGGTAGTTGTAATTCAACTTTTTTATACATGAATGGAATTTATTTTATTTTATTTTATTTTATTTTATTTTTTTAAAGATTTTATTTATTTGACAGAGAGAGACACAGTGAGAGAGGTAACACAAGCAGGGCGAGTGGGAGAGGGAGAAGCAGGCTCCCCGCGGAGCAGGGAGCCCGATGCAGGGCTCGATCCCAGGACCCTGGGATCATGACCTGAGCCGAAGGCAGACGCTTAATGACTGAGCCACCCAGGTGCCCCTACATGAATGGAATTTAAAATCAATTCAGAAAGTTGTTTTAACAAAATTTATTGACATAAAGCTCTTTCAAACATTTAATGAAAAAATGTGTAAAATGTATCTGATCATAAGTCTGATGTGAAATGGGCAGAACCTCTAAAACAGGCCTAGGACTCTGTGAACATCTCAGAACATCTCTGGCTTAGGTTCCAAATATAAGCTCAGTGAGTAGTTGTGCAGAAGGGGTTAGTAAAGATGACAAGGCCATTCGTATGACCTTCTTCAGGTGGTTGGGAGGGGAGTCCACTGTTCTGAGGAATCCTCTCTCTCAAGGGTGTTAGCTTTGGAATCTGCCTCTGGTGATTTGGAGGCCTAATTTTATTATTTCTTCGCGATCTTTTAAACTTCATGTGGTTTGTATTGGAGGGTGAGAAGGATTAGAAAGGACAGGTATTCTTCAGGCTCATGTAGAAAGGGATCCAGAACTGGAAGCTTTAAGATCTCGATTTTAGCTAGAACAATCATTTCATCTCTTTGAGCTACAGTTTTCTTTGATGTAGAATGAGAATAATAGCAATCTATATCTCATAGGATTGTTGCAGGATTACACAAGGTAGTATTTTGACAAGGTTTTAGGAGCTCTAAAATGCCCCATAAATGGGTTTTGGGTAACATGATGGTGAAAAAGAGGGATGAAAAGAAAGTAAGATGGGGGGCGCCTGGGTGGCTCATTCGGTTAAGCGTCTGCCTTCGGCTCAGGTCATGATCCCAGGGTCCTGGGATCGAGCCCCACATCGGGCTCCCTGCTCAGTGGGAAGCCTGCTTCTCCCTCTCCCGCTCCCCCTGCTGTGCTCTCTCTTTCTGTCGTGTAAATAAATAAAATCTTAAAAAAAAAAAGAAAGTAAGATGGTTGATACCTGGCACTCTCATCATTGGCTGCATGCCTGGCCTGGTCTGTCGGTCTGTCTGTCTGTCTATCTATCTATCAATCTATCTGTCTATCAATCAATCAATCAAGCACCCACAACCTACCATTCAAAACAAAAGCTAGGATTGGCTGGGATTTCATCTCTGTCTAACCCTGTGGTCTCTCCAGCCATCTGACTCTCAGTACTCAGGATAACCATCATTCTGAATATTTATATCATTCTCTTGTTTACCTTTTCACAGTTTTTTGCATCTCTACATATTCTTAAAAAGTTCGTATTTTAAATTTTTTAGTTGTTTTTTTTACTTAACAAGAAAGATTATCATACCTTATGTAATCGTTTGGAACTCACTTTCAGTGAATATTGCAGTGCTGATGTTCAGCCCTGCTGCTGCATGCCGCTGCAGCGTGTTCACTGGACTTCTGTGTGACTGTACCACTTGGTTCATTCTTTCACGCTCTTGTAGGTGGGAATTTGTTTCCAGGCCTTTCCTCATTTCAGCGCTACTCCATGTTTTCTTGCATAAGCCATTTGCACTGCATGTGTAAGTTTTTCTTGGATATATGCTTAGCAGAATTACTACATCATACATGAAAGTTAAACTGTAGGAAATAATGCCTAACTGTTTTTCAAAGTACTTGCACCACTTATATTTCATCTGCCGTGGATAAACACGCATGTGGAGCCGGCTTCTTTTCTGCACATAGTGATATTAGACTTTAAACATTTTTGCCAATTGAATTCATGTAATATGTTACCTCATTGTGGGTTTGGTTTGCTTTGCTCTGATCGCTAATGATGCCAAACATTTTTTCATATATTTCTTAGCCGTATGTGTTTCATTGTCTGCAAAATGTCCATTTCATTTGCCTCTTTTCTTGGTTGTTATCTAGTGCTTCTCTTATTGATTTGTGGGAGTTCTTTATATGTTTCTGTTCCCCAGGCTTTAATTTAAATTATATTTTTCATTGCTTTGTTATTTTTGATGATCTCTTGAACCTAACTCCTATTTTATACATATACATTTGTTTTATATTTAGTGTCTGATAATATACCTGATGTTTTTGTCTGTGGGTTTGTGTCTGTGTGTTGTTTTGGTAGTCCCACAAGTGGGGCGTTGTCTCATTATGTTTTACAACCTTTTAGAAAATTGAGGTATAATTGAGACTCCTGGGTGGCTCAGTCGTTAAGTGTCTGCCTTCAGCTCAGGTCATGATCCCAGGGTCCTGGGATCGAGCCCCACATCAGGCTCCCTGCTCCGCGGGAAGCCTGCTTCTCCCTCTCCCACTCCCCCCTGCTTATGTTCCCTCTCTCACTGTCTCTCTATCAAATAAATAAAATATTAAAAAAGGTAAAATTGACATACATTATATTAGTTTTAGTTGTACAACATAATGAGTCAGTATTTGTGTATATTGCAAAATGATCACCATAATAAGTCTATTTAACATCCATCACCTATTTACATAGTTACTGATTTTTTTTGTGTGGTGAGAACCTTTAAGGTTTTTTCTTAGCAACTTTCAAATATGCAATATGGTATTATTAACTATAGTTGCCATTGTTGTATATTACATCACCATTGTCTTACTTTATAACTGGAAGTTTGTACCTTTTGACTCTGTTCACCCATTTCACACCTGTTCCCCCCCACCCCATCCCTGTGTTGCAACTTTTTATCATGAGATTTCCTTAGCTGGAATTTTGTGGAAGTTTTTGAGGCATGGACTGAAGGTACATTTCTCCAGAGAGGATCTTCTTTTGTTTTTGTCAGGCTTTATTAACTGTGGGAAATCTAAAAATAAATTCTCAGTATCAGAGCTTTACATACTGCACGGGTAGCGTAATTGGCCACAAAACACACATGAGAGTCAGTTTGTGGTTATGAACATGTTTTTCCTACTGGGTCCAGCCTCAGGCCTCACACAGGCTAGTGTCCTTGCTCTCTCAGGGTATTTTGTTTTGTTTTTCTAAATCATACTTTCCCTGGCTTTATTTGTCAGTGTTCCAATCAGACGGCCTCATCTTTTTCTTCTGTCCTTGCCCAGGTGCTTGGCCATCACAGTGAACCGTTTGGTCTCAGGAATCAGCGTATCATCTCTGTATTTGTGTTTTTGCTTCTTTATCTGTCTGGTTTCTGAGGATTTCCTTAACTCTCTTGCCCCCTCACTGATACATTAAAAATATATGTTGTTATTTTATCCAGCATTTTTATGTATTGTTTAAGAAGAAGGCATGTTAGGATGTCAATTTGCAATATATCTGAGAAACCCTTGTCTTATTTTTGTCACTAAAGAGGTTCCCCCCAACTGGGTTCTCTCAGGTCAGAGCTATGTATACCCCAAAGTTCTAGCTTCCATCCCTAGGGCCATCAAAAGTTAAAAAATCTGATCATTATATTCTCCCCCGCTCTAGCTAGGGAGTCAAGACATGACTTTTAACAATTCTAGTATAATTTCATTTCTACATAGGGCTGTGCAGTACACGGAGCCAACTGCTTTCATCTCTTAGGCTTAAAGCCGATGACACAGCACCTTCATTTCCCACAGACAGAATTCATGCTCACGTAGGGTATTGAGAAATACTCTAGTGACTCACTTATTTTCAAGTGTCAAATTTCAGCACGTATTAAGCCAAATCAACTTTTTAACTGTATATTGTTTTGTTATAATTGAACATAAAATGTCAAATAGAGAAAATATTGATGTAATTTTTTATGACAAGTCCAGGTAAATTATGAAATGGCAATTGTGGTTGTCAAATTATTTTATTTATTAATTTTATTTATTGTTTTTGTTAACTAACAACTTTCTAAGAAAATGTTATAATTCAGAATACACTTTTTAGAGGGAAGGATGAGTTATGGGATTAGGAGAGGATACTTTTTGTTTTCTTTCTTAAATGCGATACTCAGTACATGCTATCTCTAATCCATTAGATTTTAAACTTAGTTCAGAATAAATTTATTATATAAGCAGGCTCTGTATAAATTTGAAGGCAAAACATTAAAGATATTGGAATTTGGGCATTAAAAAGACTTCAGAGATGATGGACTCACGGACAATTTAGAAATCTCAAGTCATCCAGCCTGGGTTATCACTTTGAGGAAGCAAGGCCCTGAAAAATGACCCAAGATGCCCCACATCATATGTCCTGAAACCTTCAGAGTCACATCTGGAAAAAGGACCTCCTAGATGAATACTTTCTTCTATGCTGTATTGTTTCCGTGTTTATATGGCATGTTTAGCTAAGCTTTTCAAGTTTTTTATTTCCGTAAATTTAAAAAATGTATATATTTTGTAAAATGAACTGATTCCCTCCCCATTGGTAAAATTAATTTAGAAAACCTAGATATTTTACATTAAAAAAAACTAATAATCTTTGGGACTTATGGGAGTACTAAGCAGGCAACACAGATTTCTTAAGCTTATTTCTAGAGTATGTGTAATCACCATGACTCCGGGCAAACTTTTCTATTTATTAGAGCAAAAGAATCAGGAAGTCTGAGATGCAGACATTTCAGGATACTAGGGAAGCGAAAAATAGCTTCTTCTGAAACAAGAACGCTGCTTTTTATAAACAAATGACTACCATTGTTTCCTGTTTTTAAATCCTATTAAAAACTGTTTGGAAACATCACTAGCTCTGTAGTTCCAGAGATAACCATAAATAAATGAAACTGTACAAGAAAAGAAGTTATAAAGACACAAACATTTTATGACGACAGCATTTTTATTGTTGCTAATTAATGACAGTAACGGTGGCTAATATTCCCTAAGCGCTTCCTGTGAGCTGGGCATGGTGCTAGGCCATGGGCAATAGCTCACTTAATCCTAACAACCCTAGGAAGTAGGTTTCTTTATACATTAGAGAACCGAAGTTTAAAAAGATTAAGTAGCTTGTCCACAGTTACATAGCTAATAAGTGGTGACGCTGGGCCAGGAGGCACATTACTCTGTCAGACTCCAGACCTCAGTTCTTCATTTTCCCTCCTATAAGTATGCGTAGTTTACAAGCCTATCACAGGGAAAGGAACACTGAAGAGTGACTCTCCAATGGGAGGATTTCAGACATCGTGGCACCAGGTGTTGGTAGATCTTCTGACTCCATCAGATCACATGAAAGATTATGTTCTCCGGAGAACCAGGAAGGCAGGTGAGAAGATAAGGTCATCATCTGTCTCTCTGACTCAGCAGAGTGGTGATGATGAGCCTGGACTCTGAACTAGGGAAACAGAGGAGTGGATTGTTGCATTTAAATTAAAAGCATGTACACCAGGCAGTGTTTCTCTTGAGTAGTATTCTGAATTAGGGCCAGGCTATGTTTCTGTTAGTACAGAGACTCATTTGGCTTCTTGCATTTCTGTCCTGTGACAGTCAGAACTGGCTCTAGGAAAAATTGTGAGGTAGGCAAAACTTGCATTACTGCTAAAAGCACCAATGTTCCCTCTTCCGTTTATCAAAATATTTCTTTAGGATGTAGTCTGATGATGGTATTCACACTAAAGTATAAATGACTGATATCACTTACTGTTTTCTATCTATGAGAAGCTTGATTAGAAATAAAAAGCTTTAAACCCAAAGAATGAATCATTGTTTCTAGAATTTTAGGCATCAGTGTGCAGATGATATGAAGGGAGGTGAAAATTTTTTTCAGGGTGATGTCACCAAGATGGTGACATAGGCCATTCCTGACTTTCTCCCCATCACAAGAAGAACAATTAACATATATTCTAGAACAAGACACCTCTGAGACAATCCTAGAACAGAGGGGTGAGGTTGAAGTCCCCACTACACCTCAGAGACCAAGACAGACATATTACAAGAGTAAGAGAAGTGGGTACTTGTTGACCACATTGCACCTCCCCCAGGTCAGTGAAGTACCACATGGAGAGGTCTTCCCTGAGCCTCTGGTCCCTCCAGTGGGAAAAGAGAACCGAGATGGGACAACCAGCCTCTCTTAGCACTGCAGGTCATTTTGTGGGAGTGCCTACTCTGATCTCTCAGCATGGGGACTGCAGGGAAATCTGCAGCCACTGGGAATCTGACTGATGGAGAAGGGAGAAGGGTTTGCTTCAATCAGCACACAAATCTTAGCAGACTGATAATACTTGTCCTGCCCAAGTAGTAATCTCAGTCAGCAGTTTTGCTCATCTGCAGAACCAAGCTGGACGTGCACTCTGACCAGGGAAGTTGGCAGAGTGCAGATCTGCCTGATTGAGATCCTCAAACAAGGAATTTTGCCAGCCCTAGAGCTCAGTTTGCACATGGCCAGGCAAGGTGCTCAGTCATCCCACCTGCTGTGGAGAGTACCTTCCAGCTCCATCTGACCAGAAGGGCTAGCGACAATTCCTGGAAGCTGTGTAGCCTAGTGGTACTCAAGCCAAGAGGTAGGTGAGCAGAGCAGATTGTCCCCAGAGCAAAGCCAGTACTGGTTGTGGAGCCTCCTTGTGCTATTGCACAGGTAGGGGGATTGATTCATAGCCAAGAATGAGAGTAGCTCTCAGCCCCTCCCAACTGATGAGCTTATTTGGGAAATTGAGAGTAGCTGGGAGCAGCCCTGTCCCCTCCTGTCCAGGCAAGGGAGCAGAGACATGGCCCCAGATCTGCCTGATTCAGATTCTCAAATGAAAAGTTGTGTTGGCCCCAGAGCCCAGTTTGCACACATGCAGACAAGGTGCTGAGTCACAGCTTCACCCACTTGGGGTATCTTTCTGCCTCATCTGAACAGAAGGGCTGGCCTCAGCTCCTGGAAGCTCTGTGGCCCAGTGGCACTTGAGCTGAGAGAAAGGCATACAGAGCTGATAGTTTGCAGAGCAAAGCCAGTGACCCTGTTCAGCTAGGGAACTTGGGGGTGCGGGTCAGCTTGCGTTAAGATAACAAAGAGCTTTACCAGTTTTCCAGCAGCTTCCCCTGCAGTACCCGGACAGGGAATCTAATTTGTAGTCCCATTCAATGCCAAATACAGCCTTCATTCAGCCTGTGGGACCAGGGAACCTAATCAGAGCACTTGAGAAGCTGTGAAGCCCATTCAACAGTCCCGTATATAGTGACAGAGAGCACAGCCCATGGCTTTCCTTGTCTGTAGAGTGAAACCAGTGGCCTTACCTGACCACAGAATTCAGTGCCCACCCAGGCCTGATTCAGGCCCCCAAACAGCAAGTGGCACAGGCCCTGGATTCGGTCTTGCTGCCCTGCTAGGGCAAAGAAGTCAATTCATAGTCTCCTCTATTACTGAATGTAGTCTCCAATTCTGATGATCTAGCAAGCCTCACCAGAGAATTCAGGCAACTCTGGAGCCCATCCTACAGCCTCATTTGTGTAGGGCACCAAGCCAGCAGTCCTATCCGACTGTTCTCACCCAATGGCACACTTTCCCATTCCCATCCTCAGAGCTTGAACAGTTGCCTTGCCCAAAAATAGACCATAATAGTAGGTCTCTTTTGTCCAAAGACATTACTAGCAGACATACCCAGAAACCCAAACTGAGCTGACTGGTGAAGAACTGTCTCTCCCAAAGCAGATCTATAGAGTCTGAAAGAAGAGCTCCATTATTCAAATGTGCAGATACCAATGTAAGGGATGAAGGATCATGAAAAATTAGGTAAATATGACACCACCAATAGAAACTAATAAAGCTCCAATAACTGACCCTAAAGAAATGGAGATTTATGGGGCACCTGGCTGGCTCAGTCAGTAGAGCATGTGACTCTTGATATCAGGGTTCTGAGAACAAGCCCCATGTTGGGCATAGATCTTACTTAACAAGTGAATAAATAAAAAATTTAAGAAGATGGAGATTTATGAACTGTCAGACAAAGAATTCAGAATAATCCTCTTAAGGAAGTTTAGTGAGGTACAAGAAAACACAGATAACTTCATGAAATAAGGAAAACAATGTGCCAACAAAATAAGGGGATGGAAATTGCCATCAAAATAAAAAACAAAAAAACAAACAGAAATCTTAAAGTTGAAAAAGAAAAAAACTGAACAGAAGAATTCAGTAGAGTTTCAAAAGTAGACACAGACCATGCAGAAAAAATAATTAGTGACTTGAAGGATAGAACACTGGAAATTACCCAGTCAGAGGAACAAAAAGAAAAAAGTGAAGAAAGCCTACCAGAATTACAGAACACAGTGAAAAGAAACAATATTTGCATTATGGGAATTCCAGAAGAGAAAGGGAAAGGGACAGAAAATATATTTAAAGCAATAATGGCTGAAACCTTCCCAAACCTGGGGAGAGCAATGTATGTCCAGATCTATGAGGCCCAAAGGACCCCACATAGATTGAACCTGAATAGGGCTCCACTGAGACACATTATAATTAAATTGTCAAAAGTCAAAGACAAAGAATTTTATGAGCGGTAAGAGAAAAGAGAGAAGTTATATACAAGGGAGCCCCCATAAGATAATTGGTGGATTTCTCAACAGAAACTTTTTTTTTTTAAGATTTTATTTATTTATTTGACAGAGAGAGACACAGCGAGAGAGGGAACATAAGCAGGGAGAGTGGGAGAGGGAGAAGCAGGCTTCCTGCCCAGCAGGGAGCCTGATGTGGCCTCCATCTCAGGACCCTGGGATCATGACCTGAGCTGAAGGCAGACGCTTAACGACTGAGCCATCCAGGCACTCCCTCAACAGAAACTTTTTAGGCCAGGAAAGAATGGGATGACATATTCAAAATATTAAAAGAAAATAACTGTCAACCAAGAATTCTATATCTGGTGAAGCTGTCCTTCAGAAACGAAGAAGGGATAAAGACTTTCCTAAACATACAAAAGCTGAAGAGGTTCATGGCTGCTAGAACTACCTTACAAGAAATGGTAAAGGGAGCCCTTTGAGTGGAAGTAAAAGAACACTAATTAACATAAAAAAACACTAAAAGGTAGTGTAAATCTCATGATAATGGTAAATATATAGTCATAGTTAGATTCTGCAATATGGTAATAATGGTGCATAACTTACAACTCTAGCTTAAAAGTAAGAAAAATGAATATAACGAAAGCATCTATAAATACAGTAATTTGTTATTATATGATGTAAAAAACAGGTCAATTGTAAAAGCAATAACTTAAAATGTGAGGGGGAAAAGAACTAAAAGTGTTCAGTATATGAATTCTATTGAGGTTAAGTTGTTATCAGTTTAAAATAGGGTATTACAAATTTAAGATATTTTATGTAAGCCTTATGGAAACTACAAGGGAAAATTTTATAGTAATTATACAAAAAAATATGATAAAGTCAAAGCATACTGATATTAAAGACATCAAAACACAAAACAGGACAGCAGAATAAGAAACAAGGAGCAATGGATCTATAAAACAACCAGAAAACAATTAAAATGGCAATAATAAGTCCTTACCTATCAGTAACTACCTTAAATGTAACTGGATTAAGTTCTTTAATTAAAAGACATAGAGTGGCTGAATGGATAAATAAAACAAGATCCAATAATAAGCTGCCCATAAGAGAATCACTTTAGCTCTAAAGACACACATAGACAAAGAGTGAAGATATGGAAAAAGTCATTTTAAGCAAATGGTAACCAAAAGAAAAAAAAAAAAAAACAGGGTAGCTATACTTATATTAGACAAAATACACTTTAACCTAAAAATGGTAAAAAGAGACAAGGTCATTTAATAATGATAAAGGGGTCAATACATCAAGAAGATATAACAATTTTAAGTATTTATGTGCCCAACATCAAAGCACTTAAATATATAAAGCAAAAACTAACAGAGCTGAAAGGAAAAGTAAACAGTCATACAGTAATAGTTGGGGACTTTAATACCCCACCCTCCACAATGGATAGATCATCCAGACAGAGAACCAATAAAGGAACAGCAGATTTGAACAATACTACAGACCAAATGGGCCCAACAGACATATACAGAACAATTTTTCCAACGACACCAGAATACCCATTCACCTGAATCACACATGGAATATTTTCTAGGATAGGCCATATGTTAGGCCACAAATCAAGGCTTAACAAATTTGAGAGGACTGAAATCATACTAAATATCTTGCCTGACCTAAATGGCATGAAATCTATAGATTTCAATAACAGCAAGTCAGTAACAAGAGGAAAACTGGAAAACTCACAAACACATGGAAATTAAACAACACTCTTCTGAACAATCAATGGATCAAAGAATAAATTAAAGGGGAATAATAAGTTTCTTGAAGATTGAGCACATGTGCTCACCATCCAGTCTTTCCATCCTGGAATCCTTACAGCATTGACCCCTTGTTCAGTGATAAGGGACATGGCCCCAAATGTAATCAGAATCAGAGTGGTACAGCACTAGTTCTCTGAACACAGGGCAGGTGCATTAGAAATCAACACTAAAAAGACAGCTGAATGCCCCTCAGATGATGGAGACTGGAGGGTGCACCCTACCGGACTCATGGGTTAGAGAGACCATCCAATTGCAGTTTGTGAAATATTTATAGACCCGAACAGCCCCACGCCCACCCGTGGGCAGCAGGGAGAGCACTGCTGGGAGGCCAGCGGGAGATGGGGTGGACACACAGGGGCAATGCAGCTGCTGCAAGCCTGCTGCATTTCCAAACCAGCGGGTAAACGATAGAGCCCTCTCCCTCTGCCAGGATCCACTCTGGCTGGTATTCCTGTTGCACCACTTGTTAAATATTTGGCATATCTCCCTGGCGAGAGGGAACTTCCTTGCCCCACACGTATTTAAAAACAAAAGAGATGTAAAATAAAATGACTTAAGTGCTCAGCCCAAGAAAGGGAAATAAAGCAAATCTAAAGGAAGCAGAAGGAAGAAAATAATAAAGAGCAGAAATGAGGAAACAGAATCCCAAGGATCAATAGAGAGGATCAGCAAGACAAAACTGGGCAAAGTTGACACACTCCACTTAAGAGGACAGGCATCCCCACCTTCCTTGAGGTAACAGAACTCCCAGCTGAGACCAGGAGTCTCAGGATCTTGCAACTGCATCCTTCAACATGCCTGATGTCACTAAGTTCCAGCCAATGGGATGAGACTAAGATTGTGAGCTCCGCCCCCTGGGCCGGATCACGGGTTCACAGCCACTCAGGGGGGTGGGCAGCAGGACTCTGAATAAATGAGGGAGAGGAAAAACTTCTTAACCTGATGTGGCAGATGCTGAATCTGGTTCCTCTGGCTTCACTTCTAGTGCTTCTAGTACTTTCGTGAAGCTGAAAGCCTTTTCTAGACTTCCCTGTGACTTAGGTACTCCTTTGACCTGGGTTTCTGCCAGGCAGTGCACATGGGTGGAGCTTCCAGTTGCAAGTGCATGCCGGGAAGAAGTGGTGGAGGCAGGGAGAGCAGGTTTTGGGGAGGGTGCAATGGCTATGACCCTGGTTCTTCAGGGGTAGCTGGACCAAATTTTTTACCCAGTTTTGTGTCCTCACCTAAACATTTATAATAAACCTCTTCTTGTTTACAAAAAAAAGATTTCTTGGGGCGCCTGGGTGGCTCAGTTGGTTAAGCGACTGCCTTCGGCTCAGGTCATGATCCTGGAGTCCGGGGATCGAGTCCCACATCGGGCTCCCTGCTCAGCAGGGGGTCTGCTTCTCCCTCTGCCCTCTTCCCTCTCGTGCTCTCTGTCTCTCATTCTCTCTCTAATAAATAAATAAAATCTTTAAAAAAAAAAAAAGATTTCTTGAGACTAACAAAAATGGAAACACAACATATCAGAACTTATGGAATGCAGCAAAAGCAGTTCTAAGAGGGAGGTCCATAGCAATAAAAGCCTGCATTAAGAAGCAGGAAAGCTCCTAAATAAACAATCTAACTTTACTCCCTAAAAAGCTAGAAAAAGAACAAACTGATCCCAAAATTAGCAGAAGAAAGAAAATAATAAAGAGTAGAGCAAAAATAAATGACATAGAGGACAGAAAAACAATAGAAAAAATTTACCAAATTGAGGATTGGTTCTTTGAAAAGGTAAACAAAACTGACTAACCTTTAGCCAGACCTACCAAAGAAAAAAGAAGACCTAAATCAACAAAATTATAAATGAAAAAGTAGATATTACAATTGATACCTCAGAAATTCAAAGGGTTAGAAGATGCTACTATGAACAACTATATGCAATGAACTGGACAACATATAATAAGCGGAAAATTCTTTTTAAAAAAAATTTTTTTTTTTTAAGATTTTATTTATTTGACAGAGAGAGCACAAGCAGAGGGAACAGCAAGCAGAGGGAGAGGGAGAAGCAGGCTCCCCGCTGAGCAGGGAGCCCAATGCGGGACTCGATCCCAGGACCCTGGGATCACGACCCGAGCTGAAGACAGCTGCTTAACCGACTGAGCCACCCAGGCGTCCCAATAAGCGGAAAATTCTTAGAAACATACAACATACCAAGACTGAATCCTGAAGAAATAGAAAAAATGAATGAACCAAATACTAGTAAAGAGATTAAATCAGTAATAAAAAATGTCCCAATGAAGGAAAGCTCAGGACCAGATGCCATCACTGCTGAATTTCAGCAGACAATTAAAGGAGGATTAACACAAATCTATCTTAAACTCTTCCAAAAAACTGAAGTGGGGGTTGGGGGGGGAGAAAACAATCCCAAACTCATTTTACAAGGTCTGCATTATCCTGATACCAATACCAGAAAAAGACACTACTATAAAAGAGAACTACAAGCCAGTATTCCTAATGAATATAACTGTAAAAATTCTCAATAAAAGAGTAACAAACCAAATATAGCATATTACAAGGATCATTCCCCATGATCAAGTGGGACTTATCCCTGGGATGCAAGGATGGTTCAACATACACAAATTAATCAATGTGATAAATCACATTCATTGGATGAAAGAAAAAAATTATATGATCATCTCGATGCAGAAAAAGCATTTGACAAATTTCAACATCTGTTCATGATAAAAAGCTCTTTTTTTTTTTTTTAAAGATTTTATTTATTTATTTGACAGACAGAATAGCGAGAGCAGGAACACAAGCAGGGGGAGTGGGAGAGGGAGAAGCAGGCTTCCCGCTGAGCAGGGAGCCCGATGTGGGGCTCGATTCCAGGACCTGGGATCATGACCTGAGCCGAAGGCAGACGCTTAACGACTGAGCCACCCAGGCGCCCCATGATAAAAAGCTCTTAACAAATTAGGCATAGAAGGAACATCTCTCAACATAATAAAGTTCATATATGATAAGCCCATAGCTAACATACTCACTGGCGAAAGGATGAAAGCTTTTCCTTTAAGATCAGGAACAAGAGAAGGGGGACTACTCTCACCACTCCCATTCAACATAATACTGGAAACCCTTGATAGAACAATTACTCAAGAAAAAAAAGGTATCAGAATCAGAAAGGAAGAATTAAAATTATCTTTATTGGCAGACAATATAATTTTATGTATAGAAAATCCTAAAGACTCAGCCAAAAAACTGTTAGATCTAATCAATGTGAATTCAGTAAAGTTGCAGGATACAAAATTAATGTACAGAAATCAGTGGCATTTCTATATACTAACAACAGAATTTCTGAAAAAGAAATAAAGAAATCAACCCCATTTACAATAGCATCAAAACAATAAGATAGGAATAAATTTAAGGAGGTGAAAGATCTCTATGTTGAAAACCGTAAGACATTGATGAAAGAAATCAAAGAAGGTATGATTATCTACATTTAGAATATGGGGAAGTTAGAGAGGTTAAATAACTTTCTTATGGTAGTACGAGTGGTGAATAATGAAGCTGGAGAAACCATTGTTGCCTCCTAACATGGCCTGATAAAAGTCTTGTACAGTCTTTCTTTCCATTAAAGTGTAAAACGTGAATTATAGCATGTGTTTCTAGTTCCCTGAAATGCAGTAAAGGTGATTTATAAAACTCTTATAAAGTAATATTGAAGCCAATTGTATTAATTAGGTTTCTTCAGAGAAACAGAACCAATAGGAGAGATACACACACAGGTTTATTTTAAGGAATTGGCTCCTGCGATTGTGGGGCAGGCAAATCCAAAATCTATAGGGCAGGTTGGCAGGACAGAAATTCAGATGAGTTGATGTTATAGGGGCGCCTGGGTGGCTTTAGTCGGTTACGTGTCTGACTCTTGATTTCAGCTCAGGTCATGATCTCAGGGTTGTGAGATTGAGCCCTGCGTCAGGCTCTTCGCTGGACATGGAGCTTGCTTAAGTTTCTTTCTCTCCCTCTCCCTCTGTCGCTTCCCACTGGGAGTTAAAAAGAAAAGTTAAAAAGAAAAAAAAAGAGTTGATATTACAGGCTGGAAACAGAAATTTTCTAAAAAAAAAGTTAAAAAGAAAAAAAGAGTTAATATTATAGGCTGGAAACTCAGCAAGTTTCCTCTGTTGTAGTTTTGAGGAAAAAATTCCTTCATCTATGGGAAACCTTAGTCTTTGCTCTTAAGGCCTTTAGCTACTTGGTTGAAGCCAACTCACACCCATGTCTAGTCAAGTTGACACCTAAAATTAACCATCACATCCATCAACACTGATTTTCACTGAAGAGATTTTTGAAGGTACCTGGATTCTTCACGTGCTAGCTTTCTAGCTGGTTCCTGTGCTGTGGATACAGACACAGGACCAGTTCGGGAGGAAATACAGGACCAGGGCAGAAGGGAACAGCTCTTTGTTTATTCCATAGTGTGCCTGTGTTTCTGATGGAATTCATCATACTGTTTTCTGCACGTGGATATACATTTTTAAAAACTCTTTTAGGCTTTAAGTTATTTTTGGAGGAAGCTATTGGACTGACTGGGTCTGAAGTCCCAGTTGAGAAAGGGAGGAGAAAACCACCTCGAGGAAGGAGGCAGGTTAGGGAGTTGGAATTCATGCACATCATAGGTGTGCAGTATGATTAAGGAGGTGGGGGGGGTGGCCTGCAAAGCCAGAGCACAGGATTGTAACTGTTAAGAGAGCCCGGCAGTGGACACTGGAAACGAATGGGTGAATTTGCTTTATAAGCACAGTGGAAACAGTTTACCAGTTTGCTTGTTGTAGACAAAGGTCAGAAAAATATGGGTATTGCTGTTTTTATGCTTTAAGTAGCATAGTATCATTATTCTGAAAATGTTATAGAAAATATGTATAAATGGTATGTTTACTATATTCTCCAATTCCTGTGTGAAAGGGGACAATGAACAAGATCATTTGTACACTCTTATTCTCTGTGTGCGTGAGCATAAGGACAAATGAAGGAATGAATGATTCAGTAACACTTTGGTACTGGCATGCTACCATCTCAGCAGACCCTTGCATGACCCTGACCAGCTGCAGCTTCTCTAAGGGGCGGATTTCCATTATCACTCATTAGCGCCTGGGGGCCGGGGCTGTAGCTGGAAGGAAATGCAGGTCTCTTGGAGTTTGGTGACTAGCTAGCCTTTTACTTGAAACCAGTCTGAGTCACCCTGAACTTGGGGGCTTATCAGAGAAACCCCACAGCTTGAGCCTCCTTGTTTGACTTGCCTGGGACCCACTCATTTTTCTGCTGCCCTTCTCTGGCTCCCCACTGTTACACTTGTCAACTCCTTCTGGTAAACTACCTTAACTTCTTACCCTGTCAGCCACATCCCAGCCTTCCCCTCACCTTCTCTTTTCCTAGCCTCTAAATATTTCTCACATTCATCCTCCTTCCATCACTAACATTAGTGATTTAGCTCAGGCTGTCATTTGCTGGACTATAACAAGAATTGCCAACTAGTTTCGTCTTGAGGTTAACCCATGACCAGTCCATTCTCTCCATGGCTGTCAGGGTCATCCATCTGGAAGGGCGAACTACTTATAACCCTTCAGTAACAGTCTGGCTCCTGCAAGGTCAAGTCCAGGCTCTAGCCCTGCATGCAAGGCCCTTTATGATCTCCATTTATCATCTGCGTCCCCAGCCTCATCTGCTGCCTCTTCCACCGTAAGTTTCCCAAAGCATCCTCTGCTTTGCCCTACGTCGTCTCATTCTGGGGTATTGGTTAGATAACTTGTAGGTGTCAACATCCTTTTCCTCTTTCCCCACTATTTTATTAGTTACCTAATACCCACTTTGGAATAAAGTGGCAGTAACCAAGTAAGCAAGCAAGTGTATTTACTTCTACTCTGGTTCTAGAGTAACTCAAAGTAGCCTTAAAAAGAACAATGATGCTGAAGGAAGAAGGAGATGGAGGAGGGTATAGCTGCTGTGGTGATCTTGTTGGTGGGCTCTGTGTGTGTGTGCGTTTGTGAGACAGACAGACAGACAGACAGACACTCAGGACATTTGTAGCCCTAGTTGGCAGAGCTTCCTCTTTGAATCTCTACTCCCATGGGACCCACCTGCTGAAGCCAAGCTGCGAGCCAGTGGATTCATTCAGTAGATAGTCATGAGGGGCCCACTCCCAAGAATTGGGATTCTAAAGTAAATATGACAGTCACTGCCCACACAGTGAGTTTGACTCTTAGGCTGTAAACTCTAGTGTGAGATATATCATTCTCTCTCTCTCTCTTTTTTCCTGTTAACTTAGGTTCTGACTCCCAATCTCCCATTATGCTGGGTTGGATATTCCTTGCTTCCTCCATCTTGGAGTTGTGTTAATGTTTTGGGTTCTTATAAGATGCCAAAGTGTCAATGAATAGGAGGGAATATTCATGTCTCCATGTTGTGCTGACACATGCCCTATGCCTGCCCCATTGGGCCCTTTAGGCTGTTTCTGGGTTACTCTCAGGATACGGGGATCTTGAAAGGTATACCATAGGGTTGGTCCCTCTAGACATACCAGGCAGCCTTCTCTTTATGGGTCATCTTCTGGGATTCAAGAAGTCCCCTGCTCCAAGATCCACAGATGTTCCCTGTAGCCCAAGAGGGCCTCTTTTTAGTCTGGGGAAAGTCCTTTTCTCCAGAAACCTTTGCCCCTTTCTACAACCCTAGTCTCAACAGATTTCGGTTTGTGGAAAACAAAAGCCAAGTGTACTTGCAGGCTGTTTCTGCTTCTTGCCCTCACACATGGCTTCCCCTAGGGATAAAGCAAGGAAGGGACAGAGCCAGATTACCTTCTGAAAGAGAGATCTATTACACAAAGAAAATGAAATCTGAGGGAGCCCTTAGTGTATATGTAGGGGCTTTGAGCCACATAGTTGTTCCAGATGGATCTCAAGTGTTCTAAGAGTGGGATGTACAACACATCTTCAGGAAAACCCAAATGTTAGTTAAGGGCATTTGGAATGTACTTAGCATTTATTCCCCAGAGGAGAGGCTATGATTGGACTGGGCTACCACCATCCAGTATGAAACATCCCAGCTGGGCCGAGTTTTCCACCAAGTCAGCTCAGGGGCAATGGACTTCCTTATATTCAGGCAGTGATTCATGATTCCAGTCAGGTGTGGCTTATGGTAGCAGGGTTATGTTATGTTCACTTAACACACCTGGAGCAAGCACTGTTTTCCTCAGAAAGGGACAGTGAAAGTGCCAAGCACTTAAAATTTCATGTACTTGGCTTCAGTACAATAATAAGGCACTTTCTTAAATGAAAAAGTAATTTTTCCATGTAATTTAAGCAGTAACTCTTTGAAGTGAGAGAATAACTATGTAAAAGCTATTATCAAAAGCAATTTTCTGAAGTCGCATTAATGAAGATAGGTAATGAAAATGAAGGTATAAAGACACAATCCTGCTTATGTTTCTACAGGGAAAAATTGAATACCTATAATTGCTTTTTTTTTTAACACTAATGTGTTTGTCCTAAGTTTTCATTGTTGTTTCCAACAATGGAGACAATGAATTTAAAAGAAACAAAAGAGGACTCTATTGGAAAGATACAAGGATATCCCAAAGAACTGAAATGTTCAACAAAGGAAGGATAGGAAGGATAGATATGGAAACTGCTTTCTCCATGTTGGGCATTGCTGTAAGCACTTTTCATGTATTGTTTATTCTGCTACAACAGCCTTATGTCTTATTCACTGTTATGTTTCCCATTTCTCAGATGAGAAAACCAAAGCTCAGAGAGGTCAAGCAGTTTTCCCAAGGTCAAACAGCTTTTTCCCAACATTCAGTCTTTGGCACAGTATGCACATATCTTTAACTTTATAACTAGACAGTATAGATAGTAGTTGGGGTTTGGTCTTTGCAAACGTCCTGTGCTTCTATCTTAGGGCCCCACATGTGTGATCATAGCCCACATCTTCTTTTTAACAGAAGTCAGAGCTATAACCTGGCTGTTGAAAGTATTTGGCATCAAAACCCCCCTCTGTGACCTACACAAAGTGAGGAGAAATATTTGGTAGCAGATTTGACCATGAGGGGCCAGAGCAGAAAACAGTGGGGGTCAGCAACAGTAGTGATGGGTGGGTGGGCCCGCCAGATTCATGGAGATCATGAGCCAGCATTTACAGAAGTCATACAGTTTGGTCCCATTTCCTTGGCATTTGAAATGTTAACTGGGGTTCTTGGGGATGGAGCAGAATGAGATCAGCACTTTGATGTCAGCAGGAACATGGAGTCACCTATTTCTGTTTAACACTAATTTAACTGAGATACTTTGATAGCCCTCTCCTTTTGTTTTGTCCTCTGAGGTTTCTTCTTTTTTAAACTGTCATCCTATTGATTGCCATTATCCCTTACTTTCCTCACCTCTGTGGTTCCTTTACTTTCTGAGTGCAACAGTGTTACCCATCCTTTCATTTATGGCTTAATTTATGCTAGGGGCCACAGTATCATAGATAAATGAAGTGGGCCAGGTAAGGACCCTGTCAGAATGGAAAGCACATGTCCTTTCTAAAAAGGGAAAGTATTGCTAGGCTCAATGCTTCACATCTACATTTTCATGAAAAATTCCCAATTTTTAAATGTTTGTCATTAGTCAATTTTAAAAAATGAGTAGGCCAATCACAAAGCATCTGTGGGATGGCTCCTTCAGTAGTTGGCAGTTCTGGACATAATACTGTTGGAGGAATGAGGGAGGTGGGGAACACTGGAATCTCCATTCTAGCTTCTAAAGGGACTGTAGATGCTCTAGTCTGCATCTCTCTACTAATTGGCTTTGTATTATTAATCACATCTTTATTTTTTATTTATTTTTTTAAAAAAGATTTTATTTATTTATTAGAGAGAGAGAGAGTGAGCGAAAGAGAAATCATGATCGGGGGCAGGGGCAGAGGGAGAGGGAGAAGCAGGCTCCCTGCTGAAGTCATACAGCTCCATCCCAGGACCCCGGGATCATGACCTGAGCCAAAAGCAGACGCTTAACCACCTGAGCCACCCAGGTACCCCTTAATCACATCTTTATGTGCATATTTACATTATCATACTGGAAGAGATATTTTTCAACCTAACCCATTAAGATGATAATATTTGAATATAAGTTGGCTGTTTTATCACCTCTACTCTTCCAGTTGGATTTTAAGCTCCTCTGAGGCAGAAGCTTATGTATGCTTAAGACATATTTTTAATTGATATAGTAAATATCCATTTAAAATATAAGATGAAGTATTCTCTAGTCAAAGAGATGTTTTTGGTATTAGAGTTTGTCTTCCTAATGTGATTCTATTTTGTGGGGCTGAAAAGTGTTGTGTTTGTTCTTCTTTTAGGCAAATTATTTGAAGTGTCCTTCCTCAGTTTGGAAAGACTATCTGCAGGTCCTCAAATGCAGACTAGTTCTTGATGTCTCTATTTTTATAATTTTAGTATGACTGAATGAAGCTGGACTTGCAAAAAAAAGTCTATTTGTAAAAGATTTTTACAATTATAAAAAAATTTGGTGTTTTGATACCTAATATAATTTTTCTTTCATTTGTGATCTTTTGGGGGGATTTGCGGAGGTGTCAGAACACATAGGACCAAAGAATATTAGAGTTGGGAAAGAAAAGTAAATTCAACGTTCCACTCAGTGAAGGCTTGGTCCCTTGGAGTAGGAAGATGCTCGCTACCATACAAAGCAGTCTTTCCACTTTTAAGTAGTTGTATATTTTTGTATGGTTTTTCTTTATTGTGAACTGACAGCTGTCTCTGGTCATTTCCATCCTTTGGGCCTAGTACTGAGCACAGAACAAGTCTACGCCTTTTGGGCTCCCCAAATACATGGTAAGATCTTTGAGGACTGTATGTTGAGATATTCCTCCCAGTGCCTACGAACCACATTTTAGGGCATTTAATAGCATGTAGTCGAGAGCACAGGCTTTGGGGGTCAAAGGACCCAGATGGAAATCCTGGCTCTACTTTTTACTGATAGAATGGCTGTGGACAAGTTACTTAACCTCTCCAAACCTCTTTCTTGGGTTGCAGTGAGTATTAAATAAGATAGTGAATGAAAATTCTTAGTACAGTCCCTGACGATGGTCATTCAATAAATGCTATGTATAGTTAGAACATGCTGGTTAGACTGAAAGGAAGGAAGTCTTGCAGAATGTTTTAGTGCTAAGCCAAGACTGCCTAGAATCTAAAGCCAGGCTCCTCCCAGAAATGAGTCTTTGATGCTTATCTTGGAGAGCTTCTTATATAGCTAGAGGAAAATTATGTTGTGTGAGCTTAGTTTCCCCAGAAACATAAGACCAAGGAACACCCTTAACTAATGCATAATCTTTCTACTCTAGGAAGAGTTTGTGTCCTGAATTCCAGTGGTCTTCTTTCATAGGCTGATGAACTGGGCCTCTCCACCTAGAAAGAAAGCTTTGACTTCTTTAATTCTTTGCCCAAAGCCTCCTCCCGGGAGTGAGATCTAAGAACCTTCCAGCTTCCCTTCCTTCTGACCTCTCTTTCCCCCTGACTCCACCTAGGCTCTTCTTCCTCTCTCAGTTAAGCGCTGTTGCAGTTCTCCCCTAAAAGGAGAGAGTGAGAGACAGCTGATATCTCATCAAACCAGAAGCCCCCTTCCTCTTACTGTTTAAAGGTGGTTTCTGGGGCTCCCGGGTGGCTCAGTCGGTTAAGCGTCTGCCTTTGGCTCAGGTCATGATCTCAGGTCATGATCTCAGGGTCCTGGGACCGAGCCCCGCATTGGGGAGCCTGCTTCTCCTGCTCACTCTGCTGTTTCCTGGGCTTATGCTCTCTGGCTCTCTCTCTCGATCTCTGTCAAATAAATAAAATCTTAAAAAAATAAAGGTGGTTTCCAGATGGGAGGCTAATTAAGAGTTATTTATTTGATGAGAGAATACTTGAATTGTTCAACTGGTTTTGAAAAAAATTTAAAACTAGCACATAGTCCCCATGGTTTACCATAACTCATTTTGTCTTCAAGGGGTTAAACACATTTTCTTACATTTTCCTTAACTGTTTTCTTCAGCATCTGTTTATTTGTGGTAAAGATTGTTTTACTAATGTTAAGATAATGGGCCCTTGCTTTTTTGACTTATTTCCCAGTAAAAAACTAGTATATAAGTTATTTTTGGGACCATACTGTGTATTTTTACATAATATGCAAGAAGCTAGTATTTGTACTTACCTAATCAATAGGATTTTAAACAAAATTGGATCTTCACATTTTTAAAGTTTTGATATCTTTCTTTTTGTTTATGTAAAATATAAAAAAAAGTGATATTGAACCAACTTTATGTTTACTGGACTATATATTAAATGAATAACAGTGGAGCCTCTTTTATATCCTTCTGTCTAAAACTCTGCTTGGTGCTGAGGCAAGCACATCACCTTTCTCTGGTGTCTGGTTGACATAGGCCACTGCTTTGGTGCTTCTCTAAGTGTATATCAAGAAATGCTGTGAGAAATCACTCAGATGTACACTACCACTGTGTACTTGCAACTCAGGATTTTGATGTTGTGAGAACAGGCCTAGACTAAGCAACACTTAGAAAAACTGAGAAAGGTCTTGCTTACATTGTTTCCCCCCAACTCTTCATTTTGATAATATTCAAATGTGTAGAAAAGTTGAAAGCGTAGTATCGTGACTACTTATTATTAACCTATTGCTATATTTACTAGTTCTCTCTGTTTTTATTAAAATAATTGAAAATAAGTGCAGACGTCATGAGTTTCTTCAGCCTGGAAGGTAAGGATAAAGTGTCTCAGGATAAGGACTCTTTCCTATACAACTGCAATATCATTATCACACCTTAGAAAATTAACAATAATTTCCCAATAATATCTAATAAACAATCCATGATCCATGTCCAGCTGTTCCCAGTTGTCTCTAGCATGTCTTTTTCAGCTTAAAAAAAAAGTATAGAATCTCATCAAAGGTTCATGAATTTGTTGTTATGTTTCATTTGTCTTTTAAATTTAGAACATTCTCTGTTTTTTGGGTGTGCATGTTTCTTGACGTTGACCTTTATGAAGAGAGCAGGATAGTTATTTTATCAATGCCCCACAATCTAGATTGTCTAATTGTTTCTTTTCTTTTTTAAATTTTAAATATTTTATTTATTTAAGAGAGAAAGAGAGCATGAGTGGGGGAGGAGCAGAGGGGGAGGGGGAAAGAATCTCAAGCAGACTCTGAGCTGAGTGGAACCCTGCATTGGGCTCGATCTCATGACCCTGAGATCATGACCCTGAGATCATGACCTGAGCCTCAACCAAGAGTCAGATGCTTAACTGAGCCACCCAGGCGCCCCTGCCTAATTGTTTCTTTACGAGCTTTTTAGTTTTTAATCTTTTGGAAATATATTTACAGAAGTGTGCATAAAATGTAGGTATGCAGGTTTGTGGAAGTTACCTTTCCAGTCTCTGGGATCCTAAAAGTCTGGCTCTTTTACAAACCCTTATCTCTGCGCTTGTTTCTCCATTGCATTTAGAGAATGCCTAGTGCAGAGACAATTTCCTGGCACTTTCCTGCAGATCAGGGTGCTAAGGCTGGGCGGCTTCCAATTTAGGCAGTTCTATTGTACTTATCTCAAATCCCCCACCGGGGTTTCAATTAGAGAAGTTATTGTTTAGTTCCCCTTCTAAAAATGTTGCATTCTGTAATTATCTTGGCTTTAAGAGATTTGGGTTGTTTTTATACCGTGTGAATGCACTGGCTATTAGGAAAGTCACTTTAAAGTTTTGGTGATCTAATTCAATTGTTAAAACTGCCTTAATAATTAGGTTGTAATAAGACACAATACAGGGTGTTTAGGTTCCTCACAACCTGGTATTTTTGGTTGTAGAGACCCAGCATCAGTCCAGAGGTGGCTCACAGTCCTTTATTTAAAAAAAAAAAAAAAAAAGGCCAAATGTTAGGTATATTATGACCTAGGCCAACTTTGTCTTTACTCTCCTAATTACCCTTGCTTCTCTTCCCGCATACTCCACAGTGCTTTCCTATTTCTCTTGTTCTCAACACGAATGTCAAATGGTGATGACAGATGATGGTGTAAATTGGAGTCCTTAACCGGGAGTCAGTGGGTCAGTGAACCCAATAAAATCATATGCAAAGTTTGTGTTTATTTGCCCATGTGCTCTGTGATTGCTTCCATAGATTGCTTCAACTTTTCAGGGGTGCCTGTGAGCCCCAAGTGGTTAAAAGCACTGGTTAAATAGTTACTTCTTCCTAGGGCCTTTGCTGTTTTCTCTGATTCTTGGCATAGTATCTTTCTTTTTAATAATCTTTTTATGTAGGGGCGCCTGGGTGGCTCAGTCGTTAAACGTCTGCCTTCGGCTCAGGTCATGGTCCCAGGTCCTGGGATGGAGCCCTGCATCGGGTTCCCTGCTCGGCTGGGAGCCTGCTTCTCCCTCTCCCACTACCCCAGCTTGTGTTCTCTCCCTTGCTGTCTTTCTCTCTGTCAAATAAATAAATAAAATTAAAAAAAAATAATCTTTTTATGTATTTGTTTTGGATTAAAAAATAACAAGGAATAAAATTAAATCCATTTATAATATTAGTCAACACCCAGAGGTAATCATACTGGTAAAGAGTTATCTATCTACCTATCATCTGTCTACCTATTTATCAATCACTTATCTATTTATCCATCTATATATACACACACACACATTTTTTAAAGGAATCATTCTATATGAACTACACTTTGCTAAGTGTAGATCGATAACACTTTTCTTTAATTGTTGCATTGTAGTTCATTATATGGATATAATGTAATTATCCAGTCTCCTATTCATGGACATAGATATTTATATTTTAAGAGGAATCAAACCTTAGGCAACGAGAGAGATCTTGGGGCTTTTGCTGGTCACAAGAGCCCTCTTCCTTTGTCTTATCCTTGTAAGCCCCACATCAAAGGTGAGGCTCTGGATTTTGGGCCATAGAACATGTTTGCTTTTTCCAAAAAAGAGAGAACTGTACTCTTAACACACCTCGCTCTAGCCCCCAAGATAGTGACATGAATTGGTAAGTCATTTCAAATCAATAAAGCATATAATAGTTTCATAGGATTGGTTGCCTTCAAAGCAGGTTCTTTTAAATCCATTCTCAATTTTCAAGGTTCAAATGGGCCTAATTTTGTAGAGTTTACTTACATTTTTAAAAGTGTTTATGAAAATTATTATGGAAAAAACCCTAAAACTTTCTTAAAATGCTTGAATCGTGTAGCCTGGGAGACTTTACCAAATATAAATATGTATGATTTCCCTTGGTCTGTGTGTCTGTATCTATATTTTCATATGATATATTGCTGAAAGAGGTGTTGCTGATTGTCTTTTCTTCCTTTTTTCTCTTATCTGTTTACCAGTGACACTACCAGATTAGAGGCTGCCCCAGTCAACACCCTTGGGTCTAGGGGTAGTAACTGTTCCCATCTGGCTGTGTGTGATTAATGGTGTTTATGTCATGGCATAAATCACATCTTGCTGTTCAATCAGCTGAGACTCTGGCCATTAAAAAAAATTACTCTATCTATAAAAATCAATAACCAGTGGTTTTTGGAAAGGAGCAGTTCTTTAACAGCTATTCCCTAAGTCTGTCTGTAAAGATAAACAATCAAATTACTATAGTCACTGAAATTGTGCAGGCAACAACAAGAAATATAATCTCACAGATAAAGGATGACCTTAAGTAAGGACAGGTTGGAAGCCATTTTAAGGAAGACAAGGCAACCAAAGAAACCCAATACCCTTTTGAAAGTGTTTAAGAATGTCACCCTTTTTCACGGATCCAGCCGACAACACCACCTCAGAGAGCTCAAGATGAATTTTCCGAAAAGCCTGGAAAATAAATTAGGTTGATAATAGCATTCTGTGACTGACTTAATACCACTCACAACTCTCTGTGGACTCTAGCTACAATATAGAAAATCAATTTTATTTATTTACCTCATATTTGCCTCATACATTATTGCCACGAGGAGAACACGCAAAATCTGAATAAATAAATTAGCCAAGGTGATGAAATGTCAGGTAAGATAAAACGGAAGACCCCTTCTTCGGGAAAGAATAGAGCTAAAGATGAACCTTAGACACTTTACTTTGTGGGAAATATTATGTGTACTGTTAAAATGGTAGTGTTGACCCTGTGTAACAACATGCCTGAATAGACCGAGGCAAGATTAATCGTCCCGATTCACTTATAGTTTGCTTCACAGGCTGTGGGTGAGTGCTTTGGGATGTTGCTCACACAGCCTGTTTTGCTGCAGTAGCCACTGCTTTTGTGAGCAGCCCAGTGTTTGTGCTCAAATCGGAGTATGCCTCACTGATTCCTGTCTGCAACTTGCTTCTTAGGAATCTGTGACAGCAAGATACAGTTCGGGAGTTTGAGTTGTACCAGTTTTGCCATTTTTACAATGCGCCTTACTTAGCCAAGTGGAATTCTAAATGGGAAAGTGAAGATTTCCCTTAGATACTTCCTTTATAACTCTCTTCACAGAGCAGACCACATCCTTATTTCCACAGTAAGCTGGTGGTTCTCTACATAATCACAAACCCAACTCCATCGAGAAGGCAGGAATACTCTCTCATGCCCTTTCCCTGTATGGAAGATAGAACCCTTTTATGCAAGATACGATCCTGCAGATTTGTTCCTACTGGATGAAGCGAGGACTAACCTTCAGGCAAAGTGCTTTGGTGGAAGCATCCTGTTTCTCATTTCACTGTGTAATGACCAGGAGCTGAGAAGAGATCTGTTTCCTGTCACCGAGCCGCATCATCCTCATTTACATTATTGGCAGCTCTCACTTGGCTAGAAGTTTAAATTATCTGAAGAACTCTCAACTGGGTTCAGATGTTTGTTTATTGGAGCTGTCTTAGGCTTCTGAAAACAGTCTTTTGTGTTCTCCCTGGCTTAAGAAAAGCTCTTCTCAGAATCTGCCCTTCCTCCCTCCTTGCTCTCTTCTGGGAACCTGCTTCAATCTCATGAAGCAAATTAAATAAAGAGGACAAGGGGCTTAAAACTCGTCAGAAAGGAGACTCCAGTGGTGAGGCGACCTGAAACGGAAAGGAATTTGGACTCAACATCCTGCATTTGTGCTTTGTTTTTGAAACTTCGAGTTCGTTGCATTAATGAATTAACCAGCAGCCTAGTAATGGAAAATGTTTCTCCTGTCCTGGTGGGGGAGCCAAATACTATAGGTTTGTAACAGGAAGGCTGTTGATTCTGGCTTCATTGTTGGGCCAGTCATTTGTGAGCTGGTGGCCGAACCGCAGGCCACACACTTCTGTGCAAATCTTCCATGTATCGGGACTGCCGGGGTTTTGTTTCTGCTGTCGGAGACGCGGCCGAGAAAAGATGGTGAGCCCTGGGTTTCATTTCTTGTTTGTGTATCCTTTCAGTACTGAGGATGGTGCAGGATGCCAGACTCAGTTCGGGGGCAGGGAGGGGGGCTGTTGAAATCGATGAGCATATGTGAGTGTTTTGCTGTTAATGCTTTTTTCTGTGTCATCCTCTGTAGAGTTCCGGGAACGCGTCCTATCGCTGTTCTATGTCTTCCTCTGCGGATTTTTCTGATGAGGATGATTTCAGCCAGAAATCTGGCTCTGCATCTCCAGCTCCGGGAGACACCTTACCCTGGAATTTGCCTAAACATGAGAGATCAAAAAGAAAGATTCACGGGGGTTCGGTGCTGGACCCCGCTGAGAGGGCAGTGCTTAGGATAGCAGGTAAGCGCATCCGGGGAGGGGAGGGACCCCGGTCGAGAGTTGCGGAAATTCATCCATCTGCGCCCCCGGGGGCCATAGCTGGGAGCTGTGCACTGGGCAAAGATTTGGGCTCAAGGTGGGGGAGGAGGATGACTATGTTTACTTTATGCCCGATTTCTATCGAGAAAGCAGTTTGCCCAGCCTGCTGGTGACTAAGCTATTTGGCCCTGTCTTCTGGCTGGATGGATTGATACCTTTGAAATGCAAGGGGATATTTACAGACATCTGCATTAAACTTTCTTATTTACATGCTGTAGCTGCTATGACATTCTGAAAGTATTAACTTCTGTTATTCCTGGTGTATTTGCTAGAAGATGTGAGAAAGCTGCCTTCATTTCCATTTTTGCCCAGGGACACTGAGCTCCGCAGATTTAACTGGGGTGGATTCCTGGTGTTTGGTACCCAGGATTGCGGAGGGAATCAGCAACTTGGATGCCATTTTTTTTTTTTTTTTTTTTTAATGTAGCATCTCTGTCAGCATCATGTGTCCATAGCAGCTTTCTGCCCCTGGTGCTTTTGAGGGTTTAGCCATCATGCATTCCTGATTAATTAATATAGGGGAGGTGCCAACGTTTCTGTTCTGTTACTGGTGTTCCCTTCCACTGACCGTAAAAGTCGAACCAGAAGCGATGGCTTGTTTTCCCCAACTGAAAGCTGAGACCACTGAGGAAACCAATCCTCCAACCTCGCAGTGTCTGTGTGGTTTCTTCGTATGTGTTCTGTGCACAAGACTTGCTTCCTGGGGTGATTGGTCATCAGTTCCCTCAATAATTTTCACTCTCTTAGAATGGTAATGGGTAGGATGGACTAAGTCTTTTGGGGCTCTTGCAAAGGCCAAAGGTCAGGTTTTTTTCCAGAGCTGGTTTCTGCAGCCAGTGGATCTGGTCTCCTTTCTTCTCCACTCCCGACCGACTCTCACTCTGGGGTGGTGGTTGTGTGCCCACTGAGTTTCTTTTGCCTGCCACTGTAATGCAAAACTGGTACTTTATCTTCCTCTGAGGGGGCTGGGGGGGGACTAGTCCAGATCCCAGGCACCACAGCAGCAGAGACTCCCCCTACAGTCCCTCCAGTGGGATTTTCTGATTGGGGGGGGTAAACAAACAGTGATCAGCCAGCCATTCTCTAGTCTGGGTTTCTGGGGCAACAGCCTTGAGCTTCTTCTGGCTTCTGTTGTGAGTTGCTGCCTGGTCTCTTCCAGGACTTGAGGGGAGGGGTGGAGCGTCAAAAGGGTGGGACGAGGGAGGATCCAGGAGAGAGACTGGGAGCCAAGTAAGAGCAAAACAGGGGTGGCTTGGGGGAGCTGGGACAGACCTAGCTTTCACTACCCTCCTCAAGTACTAAAAAGTGTTTAGTCACTGAGGCCTGACTCCTTGCCCTGTTGAGACACCTCCTCCGCTCCACTCCCCCACACTGCCCCTCCATGAGTAGGTCTGAGGCACAGAGAGGAGGAGAAAGTGCCTGCAGCCTATCTTTGGCTCAGCAGAAAGGGAAGACAGGTGAAAGGAGGGTCCTGAGAGAATTGGGACGGATGCCTGTGTTCCGTTCATTTTTGTGGAAGGAAGAAGGTGCTTCTGGCTTGAGGGTTTTGTTGGTGGTGGCAGACGTGGATATTTTGCTTTTGGTAGTGCAGGAAGGGTTTATGAGAGAAGGATGGGTCAGGTGTTTGTCAGGGGGAATGAGATTATATAAATTGAGGAAAATGACTAGGCCGGAAGTCCGGAGAAGTTGGGGTTACTAATTGTCCGTGTACACTGTAGGTGGGGAAGAAATGGAAGAACTGGGGGTTCTGATGGGAAGCAGTGGACAAGCAGACGCTGATATCAGTAGACTGTAGACTTTTTGAGGGCAGGGGCCATGTCTTATTTGTTGTAAAATGTTCGCTGAGTGGGGATAGCTATGAAGTTAGTGGTCGTTAATGCACTTGGAAACCTCAAAGTTACATACTTTTAAGAAATTAATCAAAAACAAAAAAACTACGAACAGAATAAGCAGCCCTAGTATGGAAATGTGCTACTGTATTTAAGATAAATACTGGTAAGTTGGCTGTTTTCTACACAAATCATAATAATCATATCTTGGGAGCAGAGACCTGGAGGCCAGTCTTCAATATCTGTTTAATAATAATGTGGCTAAAATATGAAATTCAAATATATATATATTTTTTTTTTTTTTTTAAAGATTTTATTTATTTATTTGACAGAGAGAGAGAGACAGCGAGAGAGGGAACACAAGCAGGGGGAGTGGGAGAGGGACAAGCAGGCTTCCTGCTGAGCAGGGAGCCCGATGCGGGGCTCGATCCCAGGACCCTGGGATCATGACCCGAGCCGAAGGCAGACGCTCAACAACTGAGCCACCCAGGCGCCCCTGAAATTCAAATATATTATGTGTTCACCACTGATCACCCAGTGTGAAGATAAAGGAACAGGGCATCAGAGGGATTTTGATGTTATGGATAGTTTGAAAATATACCATGAAAAGATTTCATTTCGACTTTCAACTTTATTAGACATTTTCATACTCTGCCTGAAACTCACCCCATCTGTGAAATTCATCCCTAGTAAGAGATGGGGTGAGGTTCAGAAATGGTATGAGATGTCCATAGTGTTCATTATTTAGTAATAAAGGAGTTGAAAGTCCAGTATTTTTATTTGTTTTTAAGGTCATAAAAATAGAATTGAACATGAAAATGCCTAGAGTCAAAAAGACCATATGGTCTGTGGGATAACTAAATTCCTTCACATTGATCGAGTCCCTGGAATACAATGAAGAAAAGCACATAGTTCTGCTTTTAAAGAAGTTATAGTCCAATATGATAACTGGATGTATTGTTAGACAGTTACAACACGGTGTGAGAGATTAGTTGTTATGGCTATATTAGTACCTAATATGAAAAGAACCCAGAGGAGAGTCTAATTAACTTGGACGGAGAAGGGAGCCATGGGAGGTTCCTGAAAGGCTTCTGAGGGGAAGTGCCACTTGAAGTGAGGATTGAAGAGCTTGGTGGGAATAGGGGGAAAGGGAAGGCTGCTTCAGAGGGATGGAACCACAAGAACAAAGGGAGGGAGATGTGTTTATATGGAACTTTCAAGTAATATGCATAGTAGAAGATGGGATTTGGTAGAGAATAGCAGAAATGGAAAGGTGCCTGTGTGCAGTACTGAGGAAATTGGACCATTCATGCTGTGATAGGGAATTATTGAAAGATTTTTCAGCAGTGCAGTGATATAATTAGATTTACATTTTAGCGAGTCTTATGTCACATGTCTGACACTTGACAATTTTAAAAGTGCTTTTGCACTTATTGTAGTGTTCTCATTTTAAAATCGGAGACTGTATGCCTTTCCTATCTCTCAGGGTCAATGTGAGAAAAAGATGACAAAGTGTAAGGAATGGGGCTTTATAATACCCATTGTATAAATGACTTTTACTTAAGAACTATAGATCTGCTATTCTTAGTTACTGGATATAGTAGGTTAGGTTTTTTAGTCTTGAAGTGCCTGTAAAGGTACATGGTTTGTTGGTGACAGTGCTATTTTAAAATATGGATTTTTGTCCCATGTAAATTCTTTAAAGTTGGAATTGAAGGATCTAAGCAGAGTCAGACTTTGGACTTAGGCAGACTTGAATTTTAATTCTCCCTCTATCACTAGCCAGTTGTATTTTCTTCAGCAACTTACTGAATTTTTCTCAGCTTCATTTTCTCTATTAAAGGGTCATGGTTGTGGTGAGTAAATAAAGTAATGAGTGCAAAACATTTCGCAAATTCTTTGGCACATGGTAAATGCTGTATAAATGATAGTTTGCTGATGATCAGATGCTCTTAATTTTTAAAAAGATTTATTTATTTATTTGAGAGAGAGAGACCACGAGCAGGGGGAAGGGCAGAGGGAGAGAGAGAATCTCAAGCAGACTTTGTGCTAAGCATGGAGCCCAACATGGAGCTGATCTCACGACCCTGAGATCATGACCCAAGCTGAAACCAAGAGTCAGATGCTTAACCGACTGAGTCACCAGGTGCTCCATGGTCAGATGTTCTTATAAGCACTTACCGTTATCTCATTTAGTCTCTCAACAACCTTATGAAGTAGGTATAATTATTTTCTCCATTTTCAGTCCAGAAATCTGCTGAGGGAGGAAGAGACTCTTCCCAAGGTCATACAACTAGGAAGTGGTGGATCTATGATCTGAATTCAGGCATTCTTAACTCCAGAGGTCAGCCTCTTAACTGCTGTGCTTAACTCTTGCTTCCCTATGGAATAGACTATTATTATTAGCAGACTGACCCAATAGTACCATTCCAAGAATGCATGGGGCAAAGGCTGTTTTTACAGAAAACCCCCAATGCTGCTGCTGTTCATTTCGACTGTCTCCTTAAAAGGAGAGTTAAAGTCAATTAAGAGTGCACTGATTATATTCACAAAACTGGATGCTACTGGGTTTCAGTCTCTGATAGAGGCTCAGACTGTGCCCTCAATGACCCTACTCATTGTAAAGGAGACAAAACAGTTTTGAGAGAGATTCATGTATGTGTGTGGTCTATAAATGGAATGACTTTTAGGGATCTAATTGCTAACTCTTTCATTTCAAAAAGGTGTCACAAATGAGGCATGTTTGTTACTTCATCAACTAATATGTACATAAGTGCATACTAAGTTGCAAGAAAACTAGTGATCCTAAGGGCTTGGTGGGACATGGGCTCAAACTCAGATTATAAGCCAATGGTCAGGATAGAAAAGAGAGAGAACGGTCTTGCTTGGAATAACAAAAGTAGGCCAGTTGCTCAGAAGAGGTAAAGATTTCCAATTCTAACTCAAGTAAGTTTTTTTTCAAGAGTGTATACAGTTTTTTAGGAGTACTCATCCCCATCTAAGAGTTAATGGAAAATGGTCCAGATTCACAACACTGAAAGGGGAAGAAAAATCATCAAGGACAAAAGGTCAGTACATATGAAAGGAAGAAATAGGGAGGGAATATGTGGGCAGAAGGTGAAGCTGTCAAGTCAGATGTCAACAACGCATTGATTTATCTATTAATAATAATAGCTAACACGTATAAAGCCGCAAATTTATAAGGTAGGCACTATTATCCCCATTTTACTGATGAAGAGAGGCCAGAGAGGGTAAGTAACTTGGCCTTGTCACACAGTTAGTAAGGAGGCAGGATGCTGACTTCAATCAGTACTCTTAAACACATCCATTTACGCGTCGTCTGAGTACCAAATGGTGCCTGGACCCTTAAAACTCACCACTTTAGTACATGACATTCCAAAGTTAAGGGAATTGTATCCATTTTATTCAAATTCAGAGGCTACCAGGACTGTGTGGAATGAATAATGGGTAAAGAGGAGAGAGGGGACAAAGTAAGCTGGGGGCACTGAGAACTGACCGGCTGTGGCCGCCTCCCAGGAGCGCAGCGGCAGATGCGCGGGCCGGCTCTGGGGGGCGGAAGGGAGGGACCGAGGGCTGGTCTGCCGGGCGCGCAGGCGCAGTAGCTCCCAGGCTGTCAGGCCCTGACGCGCCGGGCCACCTGCAGAGGCCCCGCCGCCCCGCCCCCGAGATGTGCCCTGGGCAAGGACCCCTGTTCCTCCCCGCCCCGTGCTGCCACTGAGTGACCCGAGTCCTCCGTGCCATAAGCTGGGTTGAAGAGTATTTTCCATTCTTGTCCCCATCATCCCTTCCCCGGGGAGACCGCCGACAGCTCAGCCCATTGAGGGGTGGGGTGGGGGGGGGGGCTGCGTTCGTTGGTGACCGCGATCTGTGGCTTTGTTTTCCAGGCACCTGTTGTGGGTCCCAAATAGAAACCTCACCCTTGGGGATCCGGGCTGGCCGGCCAGTGTCCGGGGGTGGGCGTGCTTGGCCGTGAGATCGACCCGGGTGGGCGGGCCGGGGAGGGGGCCCCGGGGCGCTCGACCCTGCCCGGGAGGGAGGGGCCGAGCCGCGCCGGGGCCGGAGCAGAGCCAGCCGGGGCGCTGACCGCCGCGCTTGCCCCCTCCCTTCCGCCCTCCGCCTTCCCCCCTCCCTCTCTCCGGGGGCGCGGACGAGTGTCTGCGGCGCGGCGGCCAGGAAATGCCGCAGATGCGCCGCGCAGCATCCCGGGCGGAGGCAGCACGCCTGTCCTCCCGCACCGCCGCCGCGGCCTCGGCCGGGCCCGAAGCAGGCGCCCAGCGCAGGGCCAGGGTGACGGCCGTGCTGGCCGCAGAGGGTCCCGGCGCCTGCCACCCTTCGCCCGTCACCACTGTGCTCCCGGCTCCTCCGCGTGGCGTGGCGCTGCTTGTCGCCGCCCCCGGGCTCGCCGAGATTTGCTGCTGCTGAAACCTGAGAGGGACTCTGGTTCCCCGGAGCGGCGGCCCAGCACCCGCAGCCCGCCAGGGGGCCTGGGCGTTTCCTCTGCCGGCTCCGGCGCCCACCGCCCCCTTGCGCCCCTGGCTCTGCGTCTCCGGCTTCAGCGCTCTCCCCCAGCCCGCCGCTCCTTCCGCTTTTCCAGTTCTCAAGCCTGCGTCTTGCTGACTACGATACTCTCCGGGGTTAGGAGGGGGAAAGGGGAATTGGCCAGTCATCGCTTAGATAAACTTCGGTATGGCGGGGTACCTCTCGCCAGCTGCTTACCTGTACGTGGAGGAGCAGGAGTACCTCCAGGCTTACGAGGATGTCCTGGAGAGGTACAAAGGTACGTGGCCTCCCGTGCTCCGGCTGCGGGGCTTGGCACGCATCAGCCGGGTAACCGTTATCTTTGCTTAACCAGAGCCACTACTGCTTGGGCACAGGTAAACAGGTGTCTGGACCAGTCTTGGGAATGGACCAGGGTTTTTTGGATGGGATTTAGTAACCTCAACTCAGAGAGGGTGGTGGGGTGGGCGATGGTCCGGAGACGCCCTTGGATAGGCTGTGGAGTGGGGGAAAGGTTTGGGTTTCAAGCACATTGCATTTTCTCTCCCTTGTAGAAGCTCTTAAGTACTATGCATAATCATAATTCTTCCTCGGAGGGTGGCTACCGATTAATTCTCCACGGGATTACTGAGGCATTGCTGCTCTTTCTTGCTTTGCATGGGGTATCGGTTAACCATATAAAAAAAGGTTCTTGGGTTCTTAAATAAATGGGCTGTTTCACCACTGAGAGCATCACCAAATCATTTTTCTTAGAATGATTTTATTTGAAAAAAGTTTGTGATTTGTGACTATATACCTATTCTTATGTATCATAAAAATTACTTGATTGTGTGATGAATGAAAGCCTTAAGTCAGTGAGTCTGTTGTAAATTTAACTGTAAAGCAGTATATTTTGAGGTGCTTTTCTGCCTCTTCTTTATGTTCAGGAAATTCTGTACCACCCTGATAAATTTTTCATATTTTAGTATTGTTTACTTTGACTTTATAGTTAAATATAATGTTAGACAAAGTTATTTATCGTCTCATCTTAAAGGGTCTTTTTGTCTCTGGAAATCATTTCTCAGTGTGTACAGACAAGAGACACAGTAAGGAGACCAAAAAACACTCCACACCCAAGGCTAGCTCACAGACCCTTAATATATTAATAGTGAATAGTGGCCTAATTCATAGCTTGGATACAGAGGGTTTTGCACCTTTTGAATATTTGCTTTGGTCTTAAACTCTATTTATGTAAATTGAATGGGAGTTATATCGTTAAAAATGGCATGCATTAATAGTTTTCTATTAGCAGAAAGTAGAAATATAAAACCCTAAATTGAACAATTAAATTCCAAATTTCCAAAATGCTCAAAATCCACCCCGAAATATGTTTTATCTCTTTCTAGAACATGTTTTGTTGTTGACATTCTTTTAATCCGTGTAGAATTTTGTAAACAGCACAATCAGAATTCCTTTGTGCCAAGACTCTATTGTGTGTAATACTGCCACTGAGCAAGTGCAATGGTATTTTAGGCTAAAGCACATTGGTAGCATTTATGTGTGTGTGCATGTGTAATTTACTCATGTTTATGTCTGTCTTTACATTTTAAAATAAGGTTCTTAATCAGTTGTCTCCAGAACATGAAAAATGAAAATTATTGCAATATACATTAGTAAACCTTATTGAAGACACACACCTGTGCTGTTTAAAATCCAAAAGCAAAAAAGTCTGAAAGTTTTCAAGTATATACATTCATACTTTTCAAAAAAATTATAGCTGTATGAATTTTTGTCTCCAGGTGACTTTGAAAACAATAATTGAAGTGCTGCTTTGACTTGTCTTGAGGAAGCAGATATTCTTTAAA
Organism: Phoca vitulina; assembly: GCF_004348235.1. Classification (NCBI taxonomy): domain Eukaryota; kingdom Metazoa; phylum Chordata; class Mammalia; order Carnivora; family Phocidae; genus Phoca; species Phoca vitulina. The sequence continues at coordinate 27,438,986 of NW_022589714.1, forward strand.
CGCTTGCTTCTATTTGCCTTTGGAAATAAAAAGATCTGAAGGCCATTGCAGTTCTCATTACACTTCATTTTAATTGTAGCCTAATGATCATCATTGCAGTTAAACATACACTTTTCAAACCTACAGTCCAAAATTTCACTGAAAAAGTGAGTCATATTACCTTCATTTTCTTTGTGGTTTTAAAATGCTTAGGTCATCGATTTGTACTTGGCTTTATAGATGTTCTATGTTTCATTTAGTTTTGGAAAGGAAAGAAAGAGTATTGGCCAGTGTATTATACGTAAAGCTGGGGACCTGGAAAACTCATTGTTTCCCAGTGTGTTTTGAAGCCAGTTATGATTTCCCATCAGTATCCAATAGGATGACTTCACTATCGTGCTTATTATCCTGATGACTTGCAACGAGGGCTGATCTAATCAGGAAAGAATTGTAGGCTTTGAATAGGGAGTGTCAGTTCACTAAACTTTCAAAGTACAGTTGCTCATTTTCTGAAATCATGCATTGTTCAAACATTTCACATTCCCATTTGAATTTAAGAGAGGTTATTTGGATTTTTATTTCTGACAAAGTTCCTTGGTTACAGAATGAGTTTGCATTCAGTTAGAGTATTATCAGGTTGCCAAGTTATCATATGCCCCAGCTGTTGAATAGTGTTAAGTGGTGGAGTCAGCTGGAAGAAATTCAAAATTTGTTGTCAGAAACGTAGAATTATAATAATCTATACTGTCAGCAGTTATGAATATTGGATTTAGAAGTTGAGTTTTGTTAGGCTTAGTCCTCAGATGGCCTATGCAAGGACTTCCAACCTAGCCCTTTGTAGAAAACTGAGTAGTGGCAAGTGAGTGAGCCCTAATTACTTATGGTGTGGTCTATTCTTGTGTCTTGCTTTGGTCCTTTACTTCTGAGTGAAAATAGGCAACTGTTTGCTGAATTAGAATAACACAGAAAGAGCTGCTTGCTGCAGAGAAGAGTGCAGTGCTCTGATTCTTATACTAGTCCTCTTATAAGACATATTCATAGCCAGAATATTCAGGGTATCTGATTAAAAAAACATCACATTACTTCAGCTAATAGCACAGTCAGGGTGAGTAAAGGCATTTATTTACAAATAAAACATATTTACTTATTGTTTATGCTAGAAATTGCCCATGTCATTGGCTTTTTTAATATATATTAGATTATCCAGTGTATTTACCAGGAAATACAAAACATGTTTAGCTTAGCATGAAAGGACAGAATGATCCCTCTTGGTGGTTTCTTTTTTTTTTTTTTTTTGGGCAGTGTAAGGAAACTAACCTGTATACTGTTATTTTAATTATTTTTATATTATTAATATTAGCTGTCACTTGAATTTATGAAATTCTGCTATTTAATTCTGTCATTGGAAGATTTAATTTTCTCAACACACTTTTTGAAAAGGTTGTTAAGTGTGAAAATGACATCATTAATGTGAACCCAATAAATTTTATTTTGTACATTTTAGACTTAATTTAAAAAGAAGATAAATTATTTCAGTCCAACAAAACGGATGTTTTCCATTGATCTGGAAATTAATCAGTTATCCCCAGACAACTGTAAAAAGTATTTCACTACCATTCTCTGTCAAAGCTGAGTGGCAGATTTGTTACTTGTCTAGGACATCACTAAAAAATCCTCTTTGATTATTTAGAAAGAAAGGCAAATTTTTTTGTTTGTTTTCCATGGAAACTTTGAGTAATTGCTTTAGTCCCTTCTCTCAGGGCTATGTAATTCTGCCTATGTGCTTGGTGACCAAAGGGACTTAGGACCACTACACCTGTAGTTTTCATTTTCAGTTCAGTTTTATGGCCTGCATAGATGTGTGGTTGTAAAAAATCCTGTCATTTTGCTGTGTGAACCAACTCTGGTGCCATTTGTATTGAAAGTTGGAGTGTGAAGGTTTCTGGGAACTTCCCCCCGCCTTCATACTGTGTAGTCTTGGATGATCTTGCTCAGTGGTTTTCACTTGGCTTCCAGGATTCTGCAAAAACTTGATTTCAGATTTCATCTGCTCATGCTCTGCTCATGGCTTAATGTAATAGTTGTGTAATCAGTGAACTTTAACTGTGCTGCATCATGATAGTATTTTAGTGTAGTTAGTTATAACAGCATTAGTCTGGGCTTTTTCTTTTAACAAATGAAAGGCGCTTCATCTGGTAATGAGAGTTAGTGAAGGTTGTATTTGGTTTGTTTGTAACAGAAAACAGACGGTAGTGTTTCTTTGTCTCTGGTACTGAGAAGCTGTGGTAGGCAGGTAGGCAGACCAGGGTTGTAGGGTACCTCTATTTGCCAGTGGGACCCGAGTTTCTGTACTGCTGCTTAGCCAATTCTCAGGGGCCGCTCAGCCACTGAGATGTCTTTCTGTCATCACAAGATGGCTGTTCCTCTTACAGCCCTTGTGTCTTACTTCCAGATGCAAGAAGAATTACAGGGGTGCCTCGGTGGCTCAGCTGGTTAAGCATCCGACTCTTGATTTCGGCTCAGGTCATGATCCTCAGGGACCTGGGATTGAGCCCCACCTGGTGCTCCGCAGTCAGAGTGGAGTCTGCTTGTGTCTTTCCCTCTGCCCACCCCCACCCCCACCCCCGCTAATAAATAAATTTAAAAATCTTTAAAAAAAGAGAGAAGAAGAGGAATTGCAAGGACAAAGGACAGAAGGTGCAAACTAGTTGAGTCAGCCTCCTTTTAAAGAGCTTTTTTAGAAGCCCACTTAGCAACTCTCACTAGTGTCTCATTGGCCAGAAGTGTTAAAGGGGCCACTACTGTCTGCATAGCAGACTAGGAAAGTACCCATTTGAACGCGGCTGAAGTGCTGTTGGTTGAAGAGTGAGGCAAAAACGGATATAGGGTTTGCAACCCACCAGTGTTTAGCACACAGAGGGTAAAGTATCTGCCCTGAAAGTGGAAGCTTAAAGTTTGGACACGTGTTAACGACCTTAACGCAATATATTTGACTTTGCTAAAGTTTAAGAGAATATCTGAAAGCTCCGTTGAAGTCTCTGAGGATTTTCAAAACGATCTGGTTGAATGTTTTATTATGTTACACCATGGGTTTAAAAGTAATTTCTTCCCAAATAATTAGGATTTAAATTGGCCAAAGAATTTACTCATTGCCTCATCCCATAAGAAACACATATCAGTCCAGGAACGTAAGCAGTTATTAGATATTGTTAGTGAATTTAACTTTGAACCCCAAATAGCAGACTGATGCTCCTTTAGTTTCTTTTGTTCTGACTTAGACTTTTGTGGTTATCTCAACATTTGTTTGCTCAGGGACTTTAAAAAAGCTTTGTGCTTTTGAAAAAGTTTTTATTTGAGCCATTTGGAGGTGCTTATTATCTGGCTCAGTGATGATTGTAGGCAATAAATGACACAGAAGGAGAGGCAGTAGGGACAATTTATTGTTTTACGGTTATTCTGTAGCCAGGCAAAGAAGCTTCTGTGTTTCTGTGTTTGGGTCATGTGAGCCCAGGAGCCTGGCTCTTTGGGGAGCTGGACTGTTTGCCCAAAGTGTCTTCAGGAAATTGGAGACTATAAAAACATCTGAAGCTATCGAGGTGACAAAAAGATGGAGTATCTAGTCTGTCGTGTGGTTCCTTTCTGTTTTAGTTCCACAACTGAGTATAAAAATGTATAAGATTACCTGACTGTCTATGTCTGATGAACAAATTGAATGAGATTTGTAGTTTAGAATGTTTAGTATTTCTTATTTTTTTTTTTTAAAGATTTTATTTATTTATTTGAGAGAGAGAGAGTACATGAGAGGGGGAGGGTCAGAGGGAGAAGCAGACTCCCTGCCGAGCAGGGAGCCCGATGTGGGACTCGATCCCGGGACTCCAGGATCATGACCTGAGCCGAAGGCAGTCGCTTAACCAACTGAGCCACCCAGGCGCCCCTAGTATTTCTTATTAATTAAAAAGAAACTCGGGTGCTTCTGTTACATGGGACTTTTCTGTCTATAATGGCTTTTGAGAAAGAAAGACTTTTGTGTCCATTGCCCGGCTCTTACTAAGTTAGGCATCACATGTTACCTATTTCCGAAGAGGAATTTCAGGCAGCTATCTGCTGAAGTACATCATTATTTCTGTAAGAGATCAAATAAGGCTTTTATTTATTTATTTTTTGGTTTATTTCTTTAATGCAGTTTTATTTGCTGTTATTTTTCAACCTACTCTTATCTCTTGTAGAAGAGGAAGCAAATAATTCTGCTTGGGTTGGGTGTTGGGGAAAGGTTTGTACTTGGGGTCAAATGGGATTTTACCTCGTGAGAAGGTGAAGGTACCAGGGAGAAAAGCTCAAGAGGAGAGACTAGCGTGACAGTACCATTTCATTAGCATAACCACAGAATCCATTTTGAATGTTTGGCTAACGTGCACAGTAAGTTTTAGAGACGGGAGTGCATAGAGGTTGTAGGAAGATGGAAATGGGTAAATATGGAGGGTAATGTTGGACCAGATAGAAAAGGGCCTTGAATGCCACACTGAGGATGAAGTTTGGGCTTTATTCCGTAGGTAGGGAAGGGAACCCTGATGATGTTCAGTGGGATGTTACCAATGAGAATAGCGTTTAGGGAGATAACTCTGGAAAGGAAGATTCAGGAAGCAGGTAGACAGGTTGAGAGGCCGTTGTAAAATTATGGTAGTTGGAATGGAAGGCTGATTCAGGAGAAATGATAGAAATTGACAGGATGGCTAATTGGTTGGTTTTGAGTGTGGAGACAGGAAGGGGCACAGCAGCTTCCATTGTTGAAGTTGTATTGAAGAAGTTTGGAGTATTTTCTTTTTAATTTGTGTAAAAAAATTTGTAGTGTGTTCATTAGAAAATGTTTTCGAAATAAATTTTTAATATTAATCATTGTTAGACCTTCTTTGGTAGTGAAATGGAATGAATGTTGTTTTGCTTGACCTTGGAAATACAGCAAGTAGTATGACCTAGAAAACTAGAATGTTCTAGTTAATGTAGGGCTCCTTAAGTAATAGCTTATCTTGTTGGGAATCCTCTGAACAGGATTTGTAGTATCTTACAGCAGTGAATTTGTTTTCTTTAAGCAAATAAAATTATGGTTTAAGATCCTTTGTAGAAGATTAAAAAACAAATCTTTCAATATATTTCAATAATTTTTTTCATTTGGTTTTATTTAAAAAACCTCTTTTTTTCCTACATAAACTTGAGATTTGTAGAGTCAGTTTTGTTTGTTATATAAGAAGTTCAGTGGTTATATGATCATGTAAGTCCTAAGCCATCCTTAAGTTTATGGGTTCAGCTTTTATACACCTACTTATATACTGGACAGTGCTGGGTATTGCTAATGAAGTATATATGTATCATTTTTAATTCTCATTACTCTTTATTTTGGCTACAACTACTACCATTTTACCAATATGGAAATTGAATCTTAGAGAAGTTAATTTTCCTGAGATCATATAGCTATAAGTGGTGTCTGTGGCATTTGAACATAAAGTGTATATTTGACATAAACTATATATTTTGAATTTCATTACATTGACTGGTAAATGTTGCAGAAGTTGTTTTTATGAATATTTTTTATTAGGATTATGATTTTGATTAATACGAGGACTGCTTGAGATGTGTTAAATGGATGCATGAAGTTAAAATTAATAGTTTAAAAATTTATAGAGATTTATTTCAATTCAAATGTTAAATAGACTTTGGAGCTTGAACTTTTATATCTTAGCTGGATTATAAATTCTAATTATTAGATATCCATGGAAGGAAAATAAAATTTTAATGTGAACATTTTTAGTGTGTATTTTGGTTGAGAAGATTTTGAAAAGAATTAAGTTTTGTAAATGTCACCAGTGAATGTGGCTGCTTTGATACATGCCTGAAATGTTTCCTGGAAAGAATCGTCAAAGGGAATTGACAAAGTCCTGATTTTTCTCTAGTGGGTGAAAATATTTCTCAGTGAATCCTGGTATTAAAGGCATTATACAAAGATTCTATTGTCCCAGTGAATTAAAACATGCCCTTATTTTCAGTGTTTGAGTTCTCCATCTGGCCATGCCAGTGTAACAATTTGTATTCTTGATTCTTGGTATGGAATACTACTACTTGGTGGCTTATTTTACTACCTTCATTAAGCCAGTGAGGTATGATGCATCAGGTCTACCTCACTGGGTTCATGATAGTCGGAGAGAGTAGTGCATATGAAGTATTTTGAGCAGTAGAGATTACGTAGACCATCAGTGAATGAGGTAGACCCAAGAACTCAAGTCCCTGGCGCCTCTTAGGCCAATAGCCTTTTTTATTTTTATTTTTTTGAGTGAATAGTCTACTTTGAGAGCAGTTTTAGGTCATAGAAAAATTGGGCAGAAAGTACAGAGTTCCCATATACTCTCTCCCCTCCCTTCACAGTTTCTCCTTTTGATATCTTGCACTGGTGTGGTACATTTGTTATAATTGATAACAATAAGTACAGCACCTTATATGTTTGTCATATCTTTACATATATGACTTGATTTGATTCATATATCAATTGATAACCATTCCTCCAGGTCCCTTCATGGCTTGAGAGCTCATTTCTTTTTATTGCTGAATAATATTCCATTGTTTGGATGTACCACAGTTTGTTTATCCACTCATCTGTTGAAGGACATCTTGCTTGCTTTCAATTTTGTCAATTATGAATAAACCTGCTATAAACATTTGTGTGCAGGGTTTTGTATGGACATAAGTTTCCAACTCGTTTGGGTAAATACCTAGGAGTACAACTGTTGGATCATGTGGTAAGGCTTTGTTTGCCTTGTAATAAACTGCTAAATTGTCTTCCAAAGTGGCTGTACCATTTTGCATTCCCACCAGTGATGAATGAGAGTTCTTGTTGCTCCGCATCCTCATGAGCAGCAGGTGTTGTCAGTATTTTGGATTTTAATCATTTTAATAGGTGTGTAGTGGTATTGAATGGTTTTAATTTACAGTTCCCTAATGATGTATGATGTGGAACATCTTTTTATATGCTTATTTGCCATCTGTTTATCTCTTTTGGTGAGGTTCTATTCAGATTTTTGCCCACATATTTTTAAATTAATTTATTTATTTGAGACAGACTGAAAGAGAGCGAGCAGGGGGTGGGGCAGAGGGGGAGGGAGAGGGAGAGAATCTCAAGCAGACTGTCTGCTGAGCACAGAGCCCGACACGGGGCTAGATCCCACGACCCTGAGATCATGACCTGAGCCGAAACAAGAGTTGGACACTTAACCACCGGAGCCACCCAGGCGCCCATTGCCCACTTTTTAACTGGATTATTTGTTTTCTTAATGTTGAGTTTTAAGAATTCTTTGTATGTTTTAGATAATAATCTTATATCAGATATGTGTTTTGCAAATGGTTAATAATTTTTTATACTGTTACCTCCTTTTGACACTTTTAAACCATTGCACATTATAGATATTATTTAAATAAGGCCCTGACTATTTTCTTTCATCTGGTCATACTGTTTTTAAGTACTAATTTGTTTTGGGTACATGCATTGACTGTTACAGCTACTTCATAGGATTGCATGCGGCAGCCCAGAGTTCAGCTATCTGACAGTTTGCTTAGTATATCTGCATATGCTGCTGCTGAGATTCAGGTATCCAGTTGGTTGGCAGCTATGATGCTTTATAGCACTTGAGTCTAAAATTAGTTGAACTGTTCTATTTTAAGGATAAACTGAAATTAGTAGTCCATGTCCTGCAAAACATGTGAAAGTTAAACTCTTAGGATATTGGATTACTTATTTAAAATGTAATCAGAAGTAGGGTTAGATAGATAGTTGTTGGTTTTAATTTTTTTTTATCAAGTTTTTGTTATGGCAATTTGATTATAGGCTGGGTATAATGGTATAATGTATATGATATCTAAGAACATAAAGTTTTACTTTTGTCTCTTAGACTGAAGACAGTGCTTTTACCAAAGTGATCATGTTTGAGTTTTAAAATCATATGAGTTAAGAGGAAGAACAAGATTACCTGATTTTGCCTTTAGCGTATTTTAGAAGAGCCACACATTGAGAACATTTACGAATGCTGGAACACCACTGACTACCTTTGCTAGGGGAAAGAAGGTGAATGATTAAAGGAGTATTTGGTGGTTCCTTTTGTGATCTTTATAATTTTATCTACATAACAGAAACTAGAGAATATTGAAAATAGTAGATAAAAAACCTGAGTAATTGAAATTCAGAGTTTGATTTTGCATATAGTGTGGATTTTATAATCCCATTAAGTGAGGGCTTATGGTTATGAATATATTTGCAATGTGACTTTATCCTTAAAGCAATCTCAGAAGCAATAACAATTTAGCTACTGTATATAATTTGTATATTTTTTCTTTGAAAAATTTTGGAGGGAAAGAAGGATTGAAGAATTCTAAGTTACAGAAAGCAAAATGCGAGGATACTGTGCTTTCTTTGTGGAAAAACAGAGATGTACTTAGTCTTCATCATTTTCCAATTAGAACACTATACAGAAATTTAAATTTGTGCCTCAGTAGAATTAAAATAATAAAATAGAATGAAATACTTTTGTTATTAACATTTCTTTGAAAACAAGCTGCATTGTTTCCAACCTCATATTTCTAATTCGGAATTAATTGATACCATGCTTGAAGTGAACAAATCACCATTAACATACACTCTCCTCCAACTTCATCACATTTTGTAATCAGTGTATGCCTAGAAGAACTGGGAAGGGACGAAGCTCTTGGGGCCAGGAGAAATTGGTCTTCACCAAATTGGAATATGTGATTGAATTCTAAATATTTATTTATTTTTAAAGATTTTATTTATTTATATGTGTGAGAGAGAGAGAGAGAAAGCATGAGCCAGGGGCTGGGTCGGGGGGGGGTTGCTGGTGAGAGCAGAGGGAGAAGCAGGCTCCCCACTGAGCAGGGAGGCCGACTTGGGGCTCGAACCCAGGACCCTGAGATCATGACCTGAGCTGAAGGCAGACGCTTAACTGACTGAGCCACCCAGGCTCCCCTGATTCTAAGTACCTACTGATCATACGCTTCAAAAATGTGCAAAGGAACTAGGGCCTGCAGAAAGAAGAGGAACATAGGGCTATAGGACTGTAGCTTCCCAAAGAGCACATTTTGGTGAGGAAAGTGGACCAGCTCTGCTCATTATAAGTAGGGCCACAAAAGAGGAAGAATCTGAGCATCCAAGGGTTTTATTAGCAGGGTTGGCTATTTGAAGGAAAGCAGAATTTCAATAGGGGTGTTTGTATGGGGGGTGGATAGTGTCAGCAGAAGGTTTTCTCCACCTTACCATTTCATCTGGACAATATGACCTCATGTTTCGTTCACTCTGCATTGTAGGAAAAGTATTATCATAATGATTTAATCAATACTTTAAACCAGACAAGTTTCATTTTTAGGTATCAGTGTTAAGTCGAAAATTTTATCCTCTATTTTTAAGAACTCTGCTAATACCCACATATATATTATCAAATCTGAGGATTTAATAATGAGAAATTACTTTAAGGTGTGGTTTCAGCAAATGTAAAGATTGAATGAGACACTTAACATGGTGTAGGAAACTCTGGATTAGGTTGATGATATAATAAGTACAGCATCTTCTGCGTTTGTCATTATCTTTACATATATGACATGATTTGATTCATATAACAACTCTCTCAGACAAGTAACATAAGAGCCAGTGCCCTTATTTTATAGCCAAGGAAACCAAGGCTCCTATGATTGCAGTGATTCAGTGGCTGACTGGAGATTAGAATCTTGGTCCTCTGACAGCTGGTCAGGAGAGTACTCTACTATAGATAATTGTGGCCCATCTTAGTAAACAAAGTTATCATTAATAGTATAAATTATAAGTAATATATCTAATGAGAAGTAAATATTCTCTGTTTAAGTAAATAGCCACTGAATATATCCTGGGATTGGTAGATGTCCATATTTTGTTTTACTTTTTATTTAATGTAAGTTTGGGCTGCCCATAATCCATAAACTTTTTGTTTAACGTGGTTTTGGGCTGTCTATAATCCATAAACCTTAGTAAGAAATTCTGTTGCTGGCTGTTGAGGATTTAGTTACTTGAGGGAAAAATTCCGTTATCCTTTATTTCCGTTGTTAATAGAAGCAGCTTTTAAAATTACAGGGTTTAACATTTCGACAGAAGCACTATCCTGTTGACTAAAGGTGTAATTTCTGTATTACTCAATGGAAAAGGAAGAACTGTGTAAGTACTTGGGGGAATGTTAAAGAAAAATCTGATACAAACTCACTAACATTTTTGGAAAATAAAGAAATGTACAAAATATGAATAAAAAATAATATGTAGTGAGACGTATTTGCTTATCTTTTTCCATTTCTCTTCTTTTCTTAATATAGAACATTTAAAAATCACTGTAAAGTTTTGTATCCTGCTTGTTCATTTAATATATCATGGCATGTTCTAATGCCATTAAATATTATTTCAAAACATTTTTAATGACTCATGCATGTATTCCATTATGTAGTGGAATAAACAGTGTCATGAAACCTTTTAAGCAGTTTTGTATCCTGGTGGGTGTTGGTGAATATTATTACATTGATATCTTTTGACCTAATTGCAAACTTCAAAAATAAAAGTTTTCAAGGTAAGAAAGAAATCATGGATTATATAAGTCACTTAACAATTAACTGTTTTAAGGTACTGCCTGATTCATGATTGAGTGGATTCTTGAGTTATATATATATCTAACTTAAAAATTCTAGTCACTCTGAATTTTAGAAATTCGACGGTAAAGAAGCAAGGTCTAATAATCAGGAATCTGGTTTCCATTCTTGACTCTTATGCTAACTAACTAGACTTGGATGGGTTTATAAATTAACATGAATGATTGCTAAGGTTTCTTATCATTCTATAATACTTGCTTTAATGAAGTAATTCATCATTTATTCATTTGAAAAACATTTATTGAGTACTTTTGTGTGCCAGCAAGTATGTTAGATCCTTAAGGTAATAGATAGAAAAAAGTTAGTGGTCTTTTATGTTTTTGTTGAGTTGGAATGTATCGCTTTATACCGATATGATCTATTTATCCTTGACATCACTTTCTGACATATTTTCTATTTATTGTTTATGGCATCTATCTCATTTTAAATTTTTGAAATGATCAGCATATTCATGGTTTTTATTTTGTTCAAAAACTATTATTGATTCCTTTTGAAACCTTTTTTTGGTTTGTTTTTTAAGTAGGCTCCAAGCCCAACATGGGGCTTGAACTCACAACTCTGAGATTAAGAGTTGTGTGCTCTACCACTGAGCCAATCAGGCGCCCCTGAAAACCTTTTTTAAATGCCTTCAGGGCTCTTGATATAGGTTGAAATTGATTGCATTTGTATTTCATTATTTGTGCTAATCTTCAAGCCTACTGTTTATTAATGGTGCTGAATTAAGCAGTACTTTGGAGGATTAGGTTTTTCTGTAACACTGAAGTAGAACTTTGGAAGAAATTCATATTTTTATAAGTTTTTTCATTCTCATCACCTGCATTAATGATATGTAAACTTGGTGCCTTCAGGTGTGTGCAAATGAGCTCTTTTTGGAAGTTTTTTTTTTTTAAAGATTTTATTTATTTATTTGACAGAGAGAGACACAGCGAAGAGGGAACACAAGCAGGGGGAGTGGGAGAGGGAGAAGCAGGCTTTCCACGGAGCAGGGAGCCCGATGCGGGCCTTGATCCCAGGACCCTGAGATCATGACCTGAGCCGAAGGCAGACGCCTAACGACTGAGCCACTGAGGCGCCCCTCTTTTTGGAAGTTTTTAAATTGTCATCTGCCCTGTCACTATGTGTTATTCTTGCATGGCTAGGTCTGTGTTTCTTTTGTTTTTAGTTAAATGATAACCATATATAAATTTTTTAAAGATTTTATTTGAGAGAGAGAGGGAGAAGGGAGCACGAGTAGGGGGAGGGCAGAGGGAGAGCGAGAAGCAAACTCTCTGTTGAGCAGGGAGCCCGATGCGGGGCTCAATCCCGGGACCCTGGGATCATGACCTGAGCCGAAGGCAGACGCTTAACGACTGAGCCACCTGGGCACCTCTCCCCCTACATAATTTTGAGGAAAGGCCTAAATGTTGTCTCCTTCGAGCTTCCTCCTTCCATCTCTGGTTAAATGGAAGATCTCTTTTGTGGTACATTTAATTTTTCACTTCAGTAATGAATGTGAACAAACTGTTCCTGGTTGGCCGTATTTTGAGTCTGAGATGGAGCTGCAACCTCAGGACTAAGGATTGTGGTATTCAGTTTTGAAGCATCTTCATTCTGGGGGATTGCTTAAGCTGCTTAGATTTGTTTTTCCCTTCCCTTGTTCTTCCCTGCCTCCCAAGGTAACAGAGCTATTGGATAGTTTTGCATCTAACCCTGATTCTACTTTCCGACCTGCCCATCTTTGAGAATTGGAATGGAAAAGATAGAAACACTGAGTGTGCTGACTTTCTGTCATTTCATTTTATCCTTGAGAAAACTTAAGTCTAGAGAAATAGGACCAGCAAATGGAGAAGCAAGATCGAAACTGAGGTCTCCTGCTTTCCCTTTCTCCACGTTGCTTGGTCTCCTTTTTTTACTTGCTGATAGATAGAAGGGATGCTTTCATTGGGTGAATCTTAAGTCACATAATGGAAAAGCCTTGGCTTGCCAGAGAATTAGTAAGGAAAATAATACAGAAGGAATGAGTGGAGGAAGTGAAGCAATAACAGAAGTCATAATGGCTTTTAGACATGCAGGAAGAATGCTGAATTTTCAGTGTTGGATTTGATTTTTTTTTTAAAGTTTTTATTTATTTAAGTAATCTCTACACCCAGCGTGGGGCTTGAACTCACAACCCTGAGATCAAGAGTTGCATGCTTTTCTGACTGAGCCAGCAAGGCGCCCCTGATGTTTATATATTTGAGGGACCAGTGGTACTTCCGTGATGGTAAATTGCATGCAGCAGGCTCATCAGTGTTCTGGGGCTTTAAGAAATAGATTGGGCTTAATGTAAATTGGAATTACAATATGCAATTAAAATATTCCTCCATCTTGGGACGCCTGGGTGGCTCAGTCAGTTGAGCGTCGGCCTTCAGCTCAGGTTATGATCCTGGGGTCCTGGGATCGAGCCCCACATCAGGCTCTCTGCTCTGCAGGGAGCCTGTTTCTCCCTCTGCCTCTGTCTCTCATGTATAAATAAATTTAAAAAAAAATCTTAAAATATTCCTCCATCTTGAAAGGTCCAGTGCCAATTTGGCTGCAGCTTTTTTTTTATCAGCATGTGGATATTTGGCTATTTCCTGGTTAGCTACCAGATGCAGGCTCCAGGAAGGTGGATCTGAGCACCCCTATAATTTACCCCTTTCCCATAGCCTGCATTCTGAGGTTTGGCTGGAATCTGGACCCTTCCCTTCTGCTGTGGATCAGGACTGAAAGGAGAATATGATGCTATGTGACCTTAATTCTAATACATTTAGAGAATAGGAGTGGCAGTGGAAGGGATGGAAAGTTTGCTCACACCTCAAATGGGCATATGGTATGTGTGCAAGGTAGAGCTATAGAGAAGGAAAGAGTAGAGAAAAAAACAAGAGGGAGCTTATTGCTTGGTATTTCTGGGAAGTTGGGAGATAGAGGTTTTGAGATGAATGGTGGCCTGACTATTCCTCATCTTTTGGGTTTCCTTACATACATTTTACCTCTCTCCAGCTCCTTCCTTGCTCATATGTATTTCTTCTGGGTATCCCAGTGTCCTCAGTTCCCTCTATGATAACAGCAGGTAAGTATATGGTTGGGAAGGATGTGATTTCCAAAGTGTGTTTCCAATAGGAACTCTCCTGTTGTATGTATTTATTAAACTTAAAAAAATAGATCCAATATTAGATATTTTAATTATTCTAGATTAACTACAAAATGTCAGTGTATATTGTACATCAATAATTTTCTTGGGGCGCCTGGGTGGCTCAGTCGTTAAGCGTCTGCCTTCAGCTCAGGTCATGATCCCAGGGTCCTGGGATTGAGCCCCGTGTCGGGCTCCCTGCTTGGCGGGAAGCCTGCTTCTCCCTCTCCCGCTCCCCCTGCTTGTGTTCTCTCTCTTGCTGTGTCTCTCTCTGTCAAATAAATAAAATCTTTAAAAAATAATTTTCTTTACCATTTTTAAATTAAAAATACAGCTTTGTATTAGCCCAGATTGCATAATATTTATTTAAACAACATTTGTAAGAGAAAATGTGTTATAAGTTGGTTCTTTGGAACTTACAAGTAAATTTCTATAGCACTGATCATTGGTTAATTGAAGACAACTGGCAAATTTTTGACAGTGGGCAAGTCTGTGGAGAAATTTAAAAGATTTTAGCAAAAAGCTAGAAATAGTACTCTTGTACTGTATCTAACCACTGGTACTCTTATCATCTTCCAAAAATATTTTTGTATAACATCCAGTACTGGCAAGAATGTAGGGAAACACTACTCTGTGCATTTCTTGTGACATGTGATTTGTGACCATCTTTGGGGAAGGGAGATTGCTGCTGAAGGCATATTTACTCTCTGACCCACCAAAATTTTAGAATCTTTGCAACAAGTAGAATTCAAGATATTTTTGTGACATTGTTTATAATAGCAAAATACTGGAAACAACCTGAGTGACTATCAGTAGGGGATAGTTGAATAAAATTTGATACTTCCATGTTAAACATTAAAGAATATGAGTGAGATCTCTGAGTATTTACCTATAACATTTCTCTGACATATTATTAAGGAAAATTAAAAGACAGAAGACTAAATATGTATGGCATTTTTTATTTAGAAAAAAAACCCCTGTATTAAAACATAGAAATATGGAAGATAGAAACCAAACTGTTAATAATGGTCGACTCTGGGGGGTGAGATTTTGTTTTTTAATCTCTGTAATTAACAGTTTAAAGAAGTATTCTGTAATAAATATAAATACCACCACAAATAAAGTGGAAAGTTTAAAAGAAGAAAATTCTTAAGTATTTGCATGTGTATGATGAAACAGTGTTGGTTTTTGAGAAAAGCTTCCTCCATGTGATTCTGACAGGTATAAGTTATAAGCAACATTGTGGTTATTAAGTGACATTGCCTTAACAGACCATCTGCCAGTTTCATAAACAATTTACACACCCTGGGTTTGTGTGGTTGTTTATGGCTGAGGTGGTTCATTATGACCTCAGCTATCATTTTCAGCATCTGATTTGATTGTACACTTGCAGGCTGTCTTCTTGGGCAAAGTCCACTGGGGTGAGAAAGCACTGACTTGAATAGGGTAGAGAAATGTGATAATGGTCTCTAAGAATTGCTGTCCTTAGCCAGAGTTCCTCTTTGTTTTGTTTCTTATCTGACTTAATTTTTTCATTGATTTTAATGAATTATATAAAAATTTATTGGGCGCCCATTTTAACCTGAAAAAGATGATGTTGCTTTCCTTTAGGAAATCTCAGTCTATAAGGGAAAACCAGCAAGATGAGTTCTGGAACAATTAAGGTGCACTACATTCAGTATGAATAAAGTATCTTATGAGTAACTTTCTTATACCCTTTACCTGGTAAGGCCAGTGTGTCCTGTATCCCTTAGCTTGTTTTGTATAGTCTTATTTCTCTAACAAGTAGGAATAAAGAAATCACAGTAGAGTCCTATTACAGTACAATTTCTTTTTCTTCGTATTGGATTATAAACTAACCCCATACTTACAGTATACTTATTTTAGTACCTAATAGTAAAAGATGATATGGAAACACACTGGGGAGATTAAGGAAAACAAATTGCATATTTGTTTATAAGATCATCAAATAAGGGAATATTGAATACTTTTGATGTTTGCAAAACTAAGTTGGGAAACTGTAGAAAACATTTTTTAATTTAAGTGTTTTAAATCTTTCCAGTGTTTATCATATTTGGCATAATGTAGACACTAATTTTTTTAAAGATTTATTTATTAGAGAGAGAGAGAGATGGAGAGCATGCGAGCAGGTGAAGGAGCAGAGGGAGAGGGAGAGAATCTCAAGCAGACTCCCCACTGGAGCCTGACATGGGGCTTGATCTTATGACCCTGAGATCACAATGTGAGCCAAAACCAAGGGTCAGACACTTGACTGACTGGGCCACCCAGGTACCCCTAATTATTTTGTTTTTTAAGTGGTTGGATGAATGAATTTCTACTGAGGATTTTGAGCTTTAAGTTTTTCTGAATTCAGTTTCTTAACCTACCTAGAGTTACTGTCTTAAGGTTCACTAATCTTTTCTTTCATAGTGTCTAATCTGTTGTTAATCCAGCCTAGTGTATTTTTCATTCTAGAAGTTTAGTTTGGGTCTTGTAAAATTTCTTCTGTGTCTTCTGTGTATTTCCTTAATATGCTTTCCTCTATCTTTCTGAACATACTGGGTATATTAGTAATAGCTGTTTTAATATCTTTGCTTACTACTTCTATTATTTGTTATTCTGTGTCTGTTCTTTTGAGTACTTTTCCTCCTCATTATAGGTTTTATTTTCCAGCTTCATTACATGTCTGGAAATTTTTATATAGATGACAGTTTAATAAATTGTTTAATTTTATTTAGTTGGGTGCTGAAATTTTTTAATGGGTTGTTTTAAGTGTTTCTGAGTTTTGTTTTATGATATAGTTAAGTACTTAGAATAGATTGATCTTGTCAAGGGTTGCTTTTTAGGTTTTGTTAGAACCAGAGTAGGCTTTAGTGTAGGGCTGATTTTCCCCACTACAGAGGCAGCACCCTTTTGTGTTCTGCTTGTAGCTTTCTGGTGGTTCTTTACCTACCTTCTGTTAGTTTCCTTATGTATGATGTACACAGTACTTAGATAAAGATACAACCTCTTACATATGTTTAGAGTTTGCTCTTGTGAAGTGTTTTGTTTCTCTGCCCTTCAAATTCTAGTTGTCTTAACCTCCTCAGATTAACTCTGTCTCCTCAACTGAAGGAGACTGCTGGCCCTCTCTCCTCCCTTTTTCCATCCCTAGCTGCCCCCCTGCCCCACTGTAGCCTGGAAACTCACCACAGGCAGTATGCTGGGATGACAGAGATCATTCTTACCTGTTCTGCCCATTGTCTAATGTCTAAAAACTGTGGTTTCATAAATTTTGTCTTTCTTTCTAAAGACAAAAATAGTTTTGTAAAGTGGAAGTATAAATCCAGCCCCTGTTAATTTATCATGCCCAGAGGTAGAAAGTCCTCCTTTTCTCTTTAAGGCTCATGTGCATATAAATTTTGCATTAATTTTTAAAAATTATAATTAGATAGACTATAGAAATGTTGTAGACTTAAATCCTCAAAGTCTCTAATATACAGTTTATCCACAAGTTTTATTAAGTTCTTTCTGTTTGATGGAAGTTCTGGACTGAGCTTGGTGAAGGGTATAGAAAGGAAAAAAACATTGTCCTTGTTCATGCATTTGCCTTTGTGTTGGTATAACCCTAAAAATGTAAAAGTTGTTGTGTAGCTGGAGAATTAAGACATGATACATAAGATTTCTATATCTTCACGGTAAATGTAAATGTTTCTATTTATGTGATATTTAAATTTGAGTTGGCTTAATAAAATTTTGTTACCACAGTAGGCTAGGCAGAGAGGAAAGATTCTTTTTATAGTGACAGCACATTTATTCAGAATAATAGAGCAGAATCATAGAACTGAGATTGTGTAATTTAGCTCCTGCATTTTATGTCTGAGAATTAAGCTCAGAAATATTAAGCTCATAGAACTAGTTAGCACCAGAGTTGGAACCAGAGCCCACATATTCTGACTTCTAGTTTAGTGCTTTTTCCACTGAATCATGCTGCCCTACGAGAGTCCTTGTGCTACTTAAGCACCCAGATAGATGCATGCACTGTACTTCTCTTGGTGCTGACCAAGTAGGGTAAGTCTCAAGGGCCCAGCCAACCTGTTTCCTTGGCAAGCCTCATTCTGGGCAGTGTAAACATTGCCACATTTTTAACATAAATTGAAACATTTAGTTGGTCCCTTTAAACACATTATGTATGTAAGTATTGCATTAGGTCCTGACACATGACATGCAGTGAGCAGTTGGAAGGCAGTTATGTGCTTGACCATTATTTTGGAAGTTAATATTTGTGTTTCAGTTAGATTGACTGTGGGCCTGTTTGATATTGACTTGAGTTGCTAAGTAATGTCAGAAGGTCAAAACAATTTTAAGAGATGTGTGGACTATATCTGATGACAGTTTGGCACTTAGCTTTTATCTCCTTAAGGTGGCCTTCATAGTTAACCATGGCAGATTAGCCTTGTTATTTTTAAAGAATACTGAATCTCTCTGGCTTTGGCAGCACAGAAAAGGCAAGGCTCCTGTCTGGTGCAGTTACAAAGGGATGTGGTCCTTTAGGGACACAGTTTTGAAAAGGAACCTGAGCTTGACAGTCAAGTTCGCATACATAGCACCAATAGGGATAAGATGTAGGCTAGAGATAACTAACATTTTGATTTGCTACCCTTTCCTTTTTTTCCTGTGAAAAAGAAAGAAATTAAAGGTGACTTACTATAATAATTGCTCAAATAACAGGCAGTGGTACATTGACAAATATTTGACCCAGTCAAAAAAAAAAAAAAAAAAAGTCTTGACTTACAGCATTTGCTCTTTTCTATGGTGTAAATACTTTCACCATGGTCAGTTTCAGGCTACCAACTTGACATCGTTGACTGCAGTTTGGAAAGAGCTGTGTGGTAGCACACTATTATATACATACAATGGATGCAATAGATGCAAATAAATGCATGATCATAGATAACAAGAAAATGTAGTAAAACAATTAGTGATGAGTTTTGGATGTTTATTTTAATGTAGTTTATATAATTGTAGTTTTATGTAATTTAGATGTCTGTATTTAAAAAGTGGCAAACAAAGTCTTGAAAATTCAACAGACAGCTCTCACTCAAGCCTTTATTAGCTGGCACTAACATACCCCTGAAAATAGGTAACACTTGTTGAGCACGTAGTATCTGCTGGGCATAGTCTAAGTGTTTTGTGTGCATCGTTACATCATCCTCAAAGTAGCCATATGAATCAGGTGCTTAAATTATCTCCATTTTGCAGTGAATAAAGTTGAGGCAGATAGAGGTTAAATAACATGCCTGAATGGAAGTTGGCAAATGTGCAGAGCTGGGATTCAAAACCAGGCCACCTGTCTCAAAGGCCTGCGCTCTGAACCATCTTGCAAAACGTCTCTTGAGGTTAAAGATATTCTTGAATGTGAGGCAGTAGTAGGTATGATGAATTTCAAGTAAATTACTCATGCTTCAGAATTATCTTATGACTTGTTTAAATAATTGTTTAGATTTTATTTGAATTTTTATTTATGACAGTGTTACTATTCTTACTATATGAAATGTTTATATAAATTGACAAGAAAAGAGATACTCTCTTCAGCAGAAAAACAGACCAGAGACTTTAATAGGCAGTTCATAAAGACTAGCAATAACTTGTAAACATCGAAGGCAAGGACATTGTCCATTTTGTTCATCGCAGTATTAACTCAGCCCTTGCGTAGTGCCTGACACATAGCACAGCGGGGCTCCATATGTACACTGTTGCAGTACCTGTTAATTTGTACATGTCTTAACGAAGCATATATAAAGATTTCTTGACCTTTCGCTTATATAAAGCTATTTCCTAATGTTGCCTTAAAGAGTTGACATTTTAAAAAAAGGGATTTCTGATTGTATTGTTAGGGACATTATTGAAAAACCCTAAGTCCAGATAAGGATGAAGAGGCCTAATAAATTATTTTTCTCTTAATTTTAATTAAGGATCAGTGTAGGCTGTTTTATATAATTTTTGTAAGTAAAACTGATATTCCTAAATTTATGAGACGTAGTAGAATTATGCGAACTTGCTCTGTGATTTCTAGAACCTTTAAGTTACAAGTAGTGGTGTTTTAATTCATTGAGCTCTTTTTCTGCAAACCTTTTTGAGGAATGTACAGTCTCCCCTGGACTGTTTAGTCACTGATGTTTCACTTCGTGTTTTTTTCCAGTTTTCCATCTCTTTCTTCTCTCTGGTCAATGTTGTTTTGGCCATTTCAGAGCTCACTTATACTTATGGTAGATGTGAAATATTTTGAGGAATGATTTGAATGATGAAACATATCAGAATAATGTTTTTGGTGCTGACATCTGAATTCTGGAGATTCGGAATTTGAGATTTGTGAATTGGTTTGAAAGAAATGTTTTTGTTAATATACTTGTCACCTAGGATTTGCTGTGATAGTTCATTCTGGAGATGGAAAAGTCAGTAAGGGGGAAGTAGAAGAGGAAAAGAGACAGACATTAATTGAATGATGACCCAGGGTCAGATCCAGTGCTAAGTGTGTACATGCATTATCATTAAAGTAAAAGCTTTCTTATGTAGCAGTTGGGAAAAAGAGGTTGGGGGAGGTGGTATTTTCCTTTAGAAAATATGCAATTCACTAAAAGGTGGTGATATTGCTCTGTGTTGCTGGTTATATATCAGAGTACTTGAAACCCTTGGGATTAGGACCCTTCTCTGTATTACAAAAACATCCCAAATAAAGTTGGCCAGATGATCAAGTTCCTTTGTTTTTGGCAGAACTTATAGTAACTTATTCTGAATTTTATGTTGATCACCAGATCTGCTTGACTGTACAGCATGTCTAATTAAAAAGGAAAATTATTATTTATTAAATGTAGTTCATTTGGGGGGCGCCTGGGTGGCTCAGTCGTTAAGCGTCTGCCTTCGGCTCAGGTCATGATCCCAGGGTCCTGGGATCGAGCCCCACATCGGGCTCCCTGCTCCGCGGGAAGCCTGCTTCTCCCTCTCCCACTCCCCCTGCTTGTGTTCCTGCTGTCGCTACCTCTCTCTCTGTCAAATAAATAAATAAAATCTTTAAAAAAAAAATGTAGTTCATTTGGGAGATGACACACTCTTCAGATCCTGGGACTCATGAAAGGTGAGGCACAAGATAGAGTAAAGGGGTGTTTAATATTGAAAAAGTTAATGGCAGTTGCTTCATTTGGTTTGTCTTATGACTTCTCATGGTGCCACAGATCGATCCATTAAAAGATAAAAACACTCATGTAAATGTATCCTTTGCTTAACCTTTAGGAGGCAGAAACCTTTTCTTCCTACTGTTTCCTTCCTCTGGCCCTTCATTTCATAATAGCATGATTCTTATTATTAAAAAAAATTGACAGTTTGTCCTAGAAGAAAGTTGTATGAGTTTCCTACTGTGCTATATAATACTTTACCACAAGTATACTAGCTTAAAAAAATACAGATTTAGTATCTTAAATTTCTAGAGGTCAGAAGTCCAAAATGGGTCTTAGGGGCTAAAATCAGAGTGTCAGCAAAACTCTTCCTTTTAGACATTGTAGGGGAGAGAATCTGTTTCCTTGCCTTTTCTGGCTTCTAGAAACTGCCCTCATTCCTTGGCTCATGGCCACATCACTTCCACTTCTGCTTCTTTGTCACATCTTCTCTCATTCTGATCCTCATGCTTTTCCTTCTTTTTTTTTTCTTTTCTCCTGCTTCCTTATTATGAGGAGTCTTGTGATTACATTAGACCCACCTGGATGATCCAGGATAGTCTCGCCTCAGGATCCTTAACTTAATCACAGGGGTACAGTCCCTTTTGCTATATAAGGTAATGTATTTAAAGGTTCTGCAAGATTAGGATGTGGGTATTACTACGGGACTTTTATTCTGCCTGCCACAGAAATTTTTAGAACTTTCTGGTAAAATACCAGATAGTACAACTTTCCCTATTTAGTTGATCATAATGGAGAACAGAGGTGATGTCCACTAATCTTTAGAAAAATCATCATGATTTCCTTTGTTTTTTTTAAGAATTATATATTTATTTGAGAGAGCAAGCACGCACGTGTGTGCACCCAAGTAGGGGGAGGGGCAGAGGGAGAGAATGTTTAAGTAGACTCCCCACTGAGTGCAGCCTGGCCTGACCCATGACCCAGGATATCATGACCTGAGCGAAACCAAGAGTCAGTCGCTTAGCTGACTGAGCCACTCAGGACCCCTATCATGATTTCCTTTAACACATAAATATGATTTAATAAAAAATAAAATATGACAAGTTTGGCTAATTTGTATTACTCTGTTTTGAGTAAAAATGGGGGAAAATAGACAAAGGAAATACGACTTCATTTCTTGCCGTAGAGTTTTGTGATAAATACTATTGCTACTGAAAAAAAACAACCCATTATAAAAAAAGAAAAAAACCCCAAACGACTATTTATCTTACAGGTCCCCATGAAAAGTCTTTTCTTAAATTGCTTTTCACATATCCAACCTGCATATATAAACAATATCATTTGTCTTCATCTGAAAAGGAAAATAAAATCAAATGGCTCTTAGATTGTCTTGGAAAGGCTGTATTATTTTCTCCGTTGGTTTAAACTGTGAAGTTGCCTTTAAAAATAAATTCTTCATCCAAGGAGATGATTAGATCAGTAAGGTTACCTAAGAGAAGTATCTTTAGAAAGAGAGATGCCAAAGTGAAAAGTAATAGTCCTTACTGAAAATTTGTTTTCTTTTTTTTTTTTTTTTAAAGATTTTATTTATTTATTTGAGAGAGGGAACAAGCGGAGGGGAGACGCAGAGGGAGACGGGGAGGGAGAAGCAGGCTCCCTGCCAAGCTGGGAGCCTGACGCGGGCCTTGATCCCAGGGATCCGAGGATCATGACCTGAGCCTAAGGCAGGCACCCAACCAACTGAGCCACCCAGGCAGCCCCTCATTGAAATTTTCTTTTAAGTTCTTTTTAGGCCTCTCTCTCTCTCTCTCTCTTTTTTTCAATATCTATTTAATTCCTTGTCTTTTTTTTTTTTTTTAAGTTGCTTGGAACAACACCTGTTTATTACTTCAATTTCTGTGGGTCAGGAGTCTGGGCATTGGTTGGTGATGAGTCTCTGTGCAGGATCTCAGAAGTCTGCATTTGTACTTGGTTTTTAGAGCAGTGTGGAATTAGAATTGAGCAAAGACCACAAAGATCTTTGTAGGAGAGAATTTAAAAATTAAATATGAATATAATTGTTAACAAGCCATACTTTATATATGGTGGAGAGAACTTGGAAAGTAGATAAAAAGCAAAAAAAAAAGTGTCTATTTAAAAGTTTATCTTTCTACTTAGAATATATGAAATTTGAAATTAAGGGAGGCATGGATTGATCAGACTTGCACCTTTGAGGCTTTTTGAGTGTTTTCTGCTCACTACCACCACCACCACAGCCCTGCGTGAGAATAGGGGATTCCTTTCCTACTGTTTTTTTTTTTCTTCCATAGATAAGGCCTGTTAATAAACTGCCAAGATGCCTATAATGAGCAAGCAGAGCAATTACAATAGAGTGCCGTTGCTATGCAGCTGAACCATAGGCCTATAATAATACTTTGGGGACAGAGATAAGTGTCCTTACACATGCCATAGCTCTTGGGTGCCCTGCTAACTCAGCGTGCTTGCCTGAGTCTGTAAAGTGGTTGCACCTCCTCCCCTTGCAAAGTGGGAGATGTATATAAAAGGGGCTCTAGAAACACTGTTCTCACTGAGGTCTCACTGTTCTCCTGAGGGAGTATCAAATGACTTTTTGCATTAGTTTGATTCTTACAGGAAGCTGAAAAATATCCAGTAAGCAGTTTCCCAAGGTTTGTAAATTTTCATCAGTTCATTAACACCTCACACCCTATGACTTTAGGTTCACCTCAGGTTATGGAATTGAATTCATTAAGTTGGGGTATAAAACTGGAGCTGAGTCAGCAGGCAGTTTTAGGGAGAAAGTAGTGGGACTATGACATTAATGAAATTGGGGGAGTACTCCTTTTGGAGTATTTATTTTTCTACCCTAAAGTTGCCCTTTGGTCAAAACTCAGGGATTCCCTGCATAGACATTTTATAATTTAGAATCGTCAGTTCTCATGGAAGGCAGAGAAAGAAAGAGAAGTTAAATAAATTACTCAATCTTAACTTTGTTCAGAGCTGGGGCATGTGGCCATAAACTTCCATCATTTTATTATCAAATTTATCTAAATTATATGGAATAATCATTGTGTCCTAAATATCTGTATCTATTTAGATGTTAGCAGATGTTTGTTAATAAATTATAATACATTTTATATAATTTTGCAGAGCTTTTTATTTAAGTATAATAGATAATATTTTTGGGTCACCATTGGCTAAAATACTTAAATTAGAAAAAGTGGGAAATCAGATGTTTACAATACCTTATAATTTACTTTTAGGGTTAGCTGTTCAGTTTAACCTCATTTGTACTCCTGCTGTCTTCTGAAATGTCCTCAAGCCACAGACTTGGGAGAGCAGAGGTACTGGGTTTGGGCTTCAGAGGCATCTTCCACTCCCCTTCGTGGTGATCGTTTTTAAAGGCATATGCACAGACCTTTCACCCAGTTCTAAAAGTGGAACACTTCCACTGTGCTATAAAAATTTCCTGAATCAGTCAAACTCCTTTTTGGAAAGATGTGGCAAACTCATGCCAGATAAATACAGTACTTAATTAATTTGGCCAGTGTAGACACCATATACTAAAGCTGTCTTGTCCTATAAAAATGTAGTGGGTATAAATGCCCAAATTTTAACTTTGAATTTTTATACTTTGGTATAATGGATAACTATGGCTAAGATAAAAACAAGTCCTATATGTTATAAGGGGCTATGTGCACTGGCCTTATTTATGGATCCATTTTCTATTCCTATCCTATTCCCCTCCCACTTTTCCCGTTTAGGCCAACATTTCTACAAAAATTCCTACTTGCCAGGCACTGTTATAAATGCTTTATATGTGTTAAGTTAATCTGCATAACAACCCCGGAGATAAGTGTCATCATCTTCATTTTACAGATGAGGAGATGGGTATAAGTGACTTGCCCAAGATGACACAGGGATTATAGCGAGTAGGGGAGCTGAGATTCCAGTGCAGGCTGTTAGGCTGCGGAGTTTGTGTTCCCATATCTCCCGCCTACCCAATGCTGTCTTTACCACAGTCTCATTTCTGATTTATAATATTTTGCTGTAATTGTAGAAGTAACCTCAGATCATCTTTGGAACATGGTGAATGTGCCAATGAACAAATAGATAAAACCCTTCAGTATATGCTTTGCCTGCGACTGTTTTTGTTCAATAATATTTTGATGGAGCAATTAAACTTCTAAGATATTATGAGATACCTCCACCGAAATATACTTCTAGAATCAGCTTTGGAGTCTTCTCA
This sequence comes from Phoca vitulina, assembly GCF_004348235.1. Classification (NCBI taxonomy): domain Eukaryota; kingdom Metazoa; phylum Chordata; class Mammalia; order Carnivora; family Phocidae; genus Phoca; species Phoca vitulina. The sequence continues at coordinate 27,464,205 of NW_022589714.1, forward strand.
TTGTTTGGCAAATGTCTTCGGATTAGAGAATTTGTTTTCTGTTTTTCAGGGTTTGCTTTTGATAGTTCTATTGTATGGTGCAATTAGGTTTTCTTTCTCTGAAGGCACAGCTGTATCTATTGTTGTGACAAATGCTGTTGTTCCGGGAAGCTGCTCTATTGGGAACGGGGTTGAGGACATGGGCTCAATTAAGTGTTTTCTTTGGTCTGTCATAGATTTAACAGGAGGTCAGATCCCGCTCTGAAGAACTGTTAGTGGCAGGTGCAATTTCTGTCACCAGGATGCTCTCTGCTAACTTTTAATGCATCCCCATCCCCAAATAGAAGCATTCTGTCATTCTCTCAATCCTTCCATTTGTGGAAAGATTTTGTTCAAAGAGTGCTTTTTGCTTCTTATTTTTTTAGTGAGACACAGCATCATATTTCATGTAGAAATACCTTGTGTAGTAGTAAAAATAAAATTTAGCGAAGTAAAATAGCTCATTTTCTTTGCTCATTTTTCACATACTTGAATTTTATACTTTAAAAATGAAGTTGTGCAGGAGCACACTTTACCTTTATAAACCTATTTGTATAATAAATATAATAAATAATAATGAGTAATTTCATTTGTGTGTTGGTGCCATATTATTGCATTCACATTGTTAATCATTTTCTCTTTGGGAAACAACTAATTTTGAGTAAATGATACAAAAAGTATGTTTAGGCTCAGTAACTTAAAAATGAGTAATGAAAGATACTGATTCCGTTTATTCTACTTGTAATCTGGTAAAAGATTGGTTGATGGAGGATAAAAGAACTGGAATATTTTTATTATTTGTAGTTCATTTAGGCAAATATATTAAGTAGCATAAGAATTAAATATATTAAAATAGAATTTTAAAAATAATTGCTTCATAAATGAATGGCTCAGATGAAATCAGTATAGTTGCATCAAGGGCTATGTAAATATATATTATTCTGAGGTTTGAAGATAAACGTGATTCTTTCAATCCAGTGTTTACAGCAGAATTTGAGGTTTTCAATGTGTCATATTTAAAACATTAAACCTCTTTATTTAACATAAATATTTTAGAATATTAAAAGTTGTTTTTTGGCAAGTAGATATTAGTTTAGATCTGCCCTTTGAAAAATTTCACCTGTTATAGGACTTACCTCAGGATATTTTCTTCTTTTGTGGAATATAGCTTATGTTTCAGTTGACATTTTCTTCTTTTATACTTTTTTTCTGAAAAAATTTTAATGTAGACTTAGTAAATTCTCATCATAATTAGAATTAGTTATAATCCACTTTTTCTTAAGCAGGTAAACAATTAAAAAAGTAAATTTTTAAATGAGTAATAATGGTTTCAAACAAGCAGTTGAAAAGCCTAATTTATAAATAAACTTAAAAAGATATGCCTCTTGGGCGCCTGGGTGGCTCAGTTGGTTAAGCGACTGCCTTCGGCTCAGGTCATGATCCTGGAGTCCCTGGATCGAGTCCCGCATCGGGCTCCCTGCTCGGCAGGGAGTCTGCTTCTCCCTCTGACCCTCCCCCCTCTCATGTGCTTGCTCTCTCTCATTAAAAAAAAAAAAAAAAAAAAAAAAGATATGCCTCTTGCATCTGCTGAGAATTTTTGTTAGACTTGTATCAGTTACCATGATCATTAAGAAATGCAGCATGTTTGTTGTTTGCTTGCCAAGAAGTTCATATTCCTTATTACATCTATTAGTAGACAGGTGAGTGCTTTCTTCTGTTTTCAACACAGCCTTGACATTGATACATCAGATTCTGGCTTGCTGAAGATGAGGAAGACCTTTGAGAGGTTACTGTGTTTACCTGGCAAATGGAAAAATGAGGTTGACACGGTTTCATCATCAGCTTGTAGATCACATTCCCTCTCCCCCCACCTCCATTTTAAAAGAACAGCAAGGGGCACCTGGGTGGCTCAGTTGGTTAAGCGTTCAACTCTTGGTTTGGCTCAGGTCATGATCTCAGGGTCTGAGATGGAGCCCGCATCGGTTCAGCGTGGAGTCTGCTTGAGATTCTCTCTCTCCCCTCCACCCCTTCCCTCACTCATATGTGTGTGGGTGCTCTCTCTCTCTAAAACAAATAAAAATTTAAAAGAACAACAGTCAGTATCTAATTAACAGATTTGTTTCAAAGTTTCTTTTTTTAAATTGGGTTTCAGTACCTCATAGCATGTTTCCTTAACTGCTATGTTAGGAAGCCAAGGTGTCATATTGGTGGTCACAACATCCTGTGGTTTCTATGGGAAGAGTATATCCCTAATTCCCTTCAGAAAAATGAAACACCTGGATGCATGACCCTTCTTTCACCTCAGCCAACCCATTTCCATCTGGTAACATGGGGAGAAGAGCTGGCTTTTTTCTGGATCCCTCCCTGGTGTCAGCTGAGACCCTTAGCTTCCTGTTTTATACCCCGCCGGGGCCTAATGCTTCCTGCTGGTCTCCCCGGTTGGCCAGGGAATGCACCCTCCATCCAGCTTTCCCCCAGGATGACAGCTCTGCCCTCCTACCCCAGCAGCTGCAGGGGAAGGCTGGGCAGGGTCCCTTGTAAGTCTGAGGCTTTCCGGCCTGTGCGGGGGGTGGTGCTGCCTTTTTTTCTGTTTAATGAAGACAGCATGATGTAGCAGGAGGAATGAAACATGGAGTTGGGATACTTGGAATTAACCTGATAACGGCTATTTCTTCACTATGACATCTTGGGCAAATCATTTACCTTTTTTGTTGTTGTTGGCTGTGGTGGTAGTTTAGTGTATCTGGTGAGTGGGTTGTATTAGGTTACTTTTAACGTTCTTTCCTGCTTTAACATTATATGCAATGATCATATATTTCCGAATGGGGATTACAAATGATTAGGTTCTTCAAAGAGAGCAAAACAGGATTTTTTACCACACAAACTTTTACCCATCACTGAGCACCAATTAGGATGTTTAGAGTTGCATGTATTAGGAATAACTGACATTATAATCTCAGTCTATTACTAATGAGATGCCGTGGTGTCTGGTGGGGCTAAATCATGTTGTACAGAAATATGATGTTAACATTATATCTGTTTTTAGCAGGTACACACATTTTAGCTGTTTACTGAATATACAGGTTGTCATTCTTTTATTTTCTACAACCTAACTCATTAAGTGGGAGACACCTATGTAAGAAAGTAAACCAATACTGATAAATAAAAATGCCATATTTAAAATTCCTAAAAACTTGCAAAATTTAACAGTTCTTAGAATTTGTTATATGAAAAGGAAACTGAAAAAAGATTTTTAAAAGTTATACTCTTGTGGTTGAAAGTCTATCTAAAATCTGTCTTTTTTCCAGTCTTAGTTCAGGGTGGTAGACATAACTGAAGCTTTAAGTATGTTGCCACAGAGTGAGTCATCAGTGGGCGCATTTACTATGATTTTACCAGCTGTCCAAGTGGAACATGGGAGGTTACACTAACTGTGCTGACACCAGCCAACAATCAATTTATATTATTTGCAATTTTTCTTTCAAGTAGAGCTATGAAAGATAGTATACTGGAGGCTCTGATTTTTTGGGTTTCTGATGTTTTATTACATAATAATTATAAGGGGACAGGATTTTTTTAAAGATTTACTTATTTGAGAGAGAAAGAGTGTGCAAGTGGGGGGGGGGAAGGGCAGAGGCAGGAGCAGAGGGAGAGGGAGAGCATCTCAAGCAGACTCCCCACTGAGTGTGGAACCCAACACAGGGCTGGATCTCATGACCCTGAGATCATGACTGAGCTGAAATCAAGAGTTGTATGTTTAACTGACTGAGCCACCCAGGTGCCCCAGAGGGGCAATATTTTAAAACTTAATTTATGCTGCCATCCAAATGGCTAGGTTGTACAACAGGCTTGTTTAATACAGAATTGAAAGTATGTATACTCCTTTCAGATAGTACCCTCATACCTCAGTGAGAAAGATGCTAGGAACCATCCAGAAGTTATGCTTCACTCAGGGAGGGGCAGTTGAGGTTTGTTCCCTGAGGCCAGCCCCATTCCATGAATACTTGTGACTGATGGGACTGACTTTGAGGGGGAGAGGTTAAAGGAATTTGGGGTGGGGTGATATCATGGAGATTAAGGGAGAACATAAAGGAGCAAATCTGGGGGCAAAAGAGGGATTAGTGCCTTTCAAGAGAGGGTGGGGCGATTTGGGAGGAGTGAGCCAATAGCATAGGTAGTCCTCACACAATCCTGCCTCCCAGCTGTTCCCTTTGCCATCAGATGCTGAGTGATATGACATTGCAGACAGCCACAGAGGGCGGTGGGTGATAGAGAAGGCTCTGCACCCCATGGGATCCACATCACACAGTCTGGCATCTGCCATCATGTTAGGCCTCATGCAATAAATTTGCCAACTAACCATTATTCAGAAATTATTGAAATCCTTATCACTGACTAATAAACACAGACTACCAGCAGGTGGTAGAAAATGTCCAGTTTCTATTATTAGATAGTGCTCCATCTGCTAATTATAAAATTATCTGTGGTTCATTTTTTTTTGACCTCTTGAATGAAGCATACTAAGGGAAAGAGAGAGCAAGCACAAGCAGGGGGAGGGGCAGAGGGAGAAGCAGGCTCCCTGCTGAGCAAGGAGCCCTATGCGGGACTCCAACCCAGGACCTTAGGATCATGACCTGAGCCAAAGGCAGCCGATTAACTGGCTGAGCCACCCAGGTGTCCTGCAGTTAGTAAATAGAATGATGTTTCATGCTGATTCTAGTAACCATTAGTCTATAGTTCATAGTTTTCTTTACTAAAAAAATGTTGGTTAGATGTAGTTGTGTATAATTTCATTGTTTAATTTAGGAAATGATCAGAAGATATTAGGTAAATGATAGACCATTTTTTCCTACTTCCTTGCTATTATTTTTTTCTCTGTAATAATGGCAAACATGCATTTTAAGGTTCCCTCCACTGTATCAGATTTTGTTAATTCCTGACTCTGATTTTCTTTGTTTTCCCTTCAAACCATTCATTTCTCTTTGTCCTTTTTGTTTTCAGACTTGCTAGAACATTTAGTATCAAAAGTTGACTATTACATGTCTTTTTTCTTAGGATATTGACACTGAAGTATTTAAGAGTAAAGGGGAATCATGCAAGCAACTTCCTCTCAAATGAGGAAGTGAAATAAAATGAAATAAAATGAAATAAAAATGAAAATAAAAATTTTATATATATGTATTTGTAATATATAATGATTAGGTAGATAAATGTAGATAGGTAGGAGGAGACAAAGCAAATATGGTAAAATGTTAACACCTAGTGGAATGTGAGTGAAGAGTATACAGAAATTCTTTTGGTATTTTTGCAACTTTTCTGTAAATATTAAGTAATTTTAAAAAAGTTAATTTTACTTGTCCTAACATAATCTGTCTACAAATATAAAACTGTAAGTAATAGATTGCTATTTTCCCACTGTAGGAATCTCTAATGTGAAAATGTGTTCTATGAAAATAAAGTTTTTTTTTAAAAAATAAAATTCTAGGGGGACCTGGGTGGCTCAGTTGGTTAAGCGTCTGCCTTTGGCTCAGGTCGCCTTGGGCTCCCTGCTCAGCGGGGAGCCTGCTTCTCCCTCTGCCCCTCCCCCCCCATGCTCCGGCACACACTCGCTCTCTCTCTCAAATAAATAAATAAAATCTTTAAAAAAATAAAATTCTATCTAATTTAAGAAAAAGTTAACTCTTCCAATGGGCTGAAGTAAACTTTTTGTATCTTTGGGAAAAAAAAAATCAGTGTGGGAAATTTCAGTTGATTTCTTAAACAGAGTACTGGTTTTTAAAAAGACTGTTTGTTATAGATAAAAAATAGATAAGAGACTTTACCGGAGTTTGGGTGGGTGGCCCAGCAGTCAGTGGAATGTTACTTGGATGAAGTTGTTCTGACCCAGGCTTTGGGTTTTAGTTTTGAAGGTGTAGAGACTAAAGTTTTGTCTCCACTCAGGAAGATTGACTCGTTCCAGGTAAATAAACTCTCAGGACACTGATGTATAAACCAGAACATCAGTTTCTTAACATCTAGTGAAAAGAATGCAGGGGCCACGTGTATTGGATACTCGTGCTGGTTGGAGGACTGGTGCATTCTCCCCACCAGAAAAGCTACAGGACAAGCCATGGTGTATATGGAAGTGGGGATAACATAGACCATTTCGAAGAACAAAATTTTTTTTATTTTGATGAAGTCCAGCTTATCCGTTTTTTTTCTTTTGTGGTTCATGCTTTTGATGTCATATTTAAGAAGTCTTTGCCTAACCCAAGATCATACAGATTTTCAGGACCACAGCACTTGGAAAAAAGTTAACAACATTAAATATTGCTGGGAAAAAATATTGCATAAAGAAAAAGTGAAAAGGGAATATAGAGCACCTTAAGGTAGAAACCAATTTTCACATGCAAAATACAGTAGCAAAAGTTGCTGATTCTACTTTTTATGAATCAACCATGGGGAAAAAGTATTTTTATTTGTAAGGGATCACTGATTATTATCATGAGATTAAAAGGCTTGCTCTAACAAGATCTGTGGAGGATCTGAGTTTGGCTTAATACAGTTCTGATCATCTCCTTTGTGAAAATGTATTTAATGGAGCTACTTCAGTGTGGTCATTTGGGCACTTCTGTGTTATGTTTCTTTTTTTTTAAAGATTTTATTTATTTATTTGACAGAGAGAGAAACAGCGAGAGAGGGAACACAAGCAGGGGGAGTGGGAGAGGGAGAAGCAGGCATCCCGCGGAGCAGGGAGCCCGATGTGAGGCTCGATCCCAGGACCCTGGGATCATGACCTGAGCCAAAGGCAGACGCTTAACGACTGAGCCACCCAGGCGCCCCTGTGTTATGTTTCTTGAGGAACGTACTATTGCAGTGGAATTTTAGGAAAAGCAGTATTTTACCTTTTCAAATTTTAATTGTCAAAAGAGACTGATACATATTTTAAAGCCCCAGGATATTGAGAATTTTTTTTTTGGAGTAAGCAATATAATATTTCATGTATCTTGTCTTTAAATCGGTAAATTAATGAGAAATTTCAGTGGTGCCAAAACATTTATCTCTGTGTAACTAGGGCCATAACTACCTTAAGGTACCGTAAAGTTCTTTTTTTTTTTTTTAACATTTACTTTTCATCTTGTTTAATGACACATTTTCCCAGAACTGGATTTAAAAGTAATCGTGATAGGGGAGCGCCTGGGTGGGGCGCCTGGGTGGCTCAGTCAGTCAGGCATCGACTCTTGGTTTTGGCTCAGGTCATGATCTGGGGCTTGTGGGATGAGCTCCGCATTGGGCTCCGTGCTGCCTGTGCTTGGGATTCTTTCCCTCCCTTTTTCTCTGCCCCTCCCCCCAATGTACTTGCACATGCGTGCTCTCTCTCTCTTAAAAAAAAAAAATTGCAATAACCTGGTCTTGAGAATTTGGAAATTGTCTAAGTCCTTCAGATTTCAGAGTCATAGATGATCTATATCTGATTACCATCCATTTAATCTTTAAGATAAAAAATAATTGTAGTTAGAGCCTTTGGCATATTTTGCTACTTAATTATTCACTATATATACATTAGTGTAGCCTGTATCTTGATAGCTTGATTTCATGAATGAGATCTAATTTAAAGGTGTTCAGATTCATGCTGTGAAGAAAACAACTTAATTGTAATAATTTGAAGACTGAATTTGATCTGTGTTTGATACTCAAGACTTTAGGAGATTCGGTGAAATGGGATCATGGACTTTGGCCTCTGTTCTTTGCATTTGTGGGAATGGGAAAACCTTGCCTTTGTTTCCTGCACCATGATACCCACTTGGGGAGAATGGGTTACAAAGAAATTGTATCTGTGCTGTCCAGATTCCCCATGAACCACAGAAATTCCTGTGGCACTGCATGGTGCATAGTTGTCTTAAAGCTTTAACAAAAGGAAGGTGACATCTTGGAATACTGTTAGACAGTTTGAGCTCTTGCTGTGTTAGAATGAGTGTTGACTTGCTGGCCAGCTTGGTGTGCTTGTAAGATTCCTATTAGGGGCTGTAGGAGATGGATCCTCTTCTTAGGGCTTTCTTATTGAAAGGGATTTCTGCCTTTGGTATTCAGGAAGATGGTTGGTAGACACTCAATAATTATCTCAAAAGAAAATGGCAGTGGTGGATTAAATAAAAGATGTTAGCACTCAGATTCAGTCCAAGACTTCCTAGACATTCTTTATTATATTTTGCAGACTCCTGAACACTTAAGAGACTGAAGGTATATTTAAGCAGTGGCGTCACTATTACAGAGATTAAGAAAATTTTTAAAAAGCCTCCTTTGGAAAGCAAAGTATCAAATAAGATTGTAGGATGAATTTTAAAAGTGACTTCCAAAAAAATAGGCTAAGGGTTTTATGATCTTGGCTCTGTTTACCTAAGTTTTACTTTCCTTACTGCAAAATATGGATAATGTCCACTTACAGGATTTTTTGGGAGTGAAATGGGATGATATATGTAAAGCATGTAGCTGAGTGCTTAGCACATAATAAACATCCCCAATGGCAGCTATTATTGCATAGATTTTCATGTCAGCTATAGTATTTTGGATCATATTTCAATATTGTACTGTATGATATTATTTCTATGCCTTGGACCTTCTTAAGTATAATGATTTTCCTCTTTTCAAATTGAATTTTGACCTTTTCAAAAGTCTGGAATTCACTGAAGACAAGGAATTATCCAGTACTCCATGAATGGTGATGTTTATATTGGCTTGGCTGGGGGCCAGGTGGCAAATGACATTCAAAAGCAGACATAAATTTTTCCCTTTAGAAGAGGCCACATGGTGCTCCTTCCCTGCATCAGGCTCCCATGGATATCAATGGGTGTTATGTGTGTAGAGCAAGGGAAAGGTCTTGCTCCTAAAAAATAGGGCAATGTGCTATATGAGATAAGTTAGTATGTTCTCATGAGCTCATGTTTGTCCTAAAAGAAGTCTTTGTCTTGCGGTCCTCAGAGTCTAGCTAGCAGTAAAGAGTCAATATTTGGTATATTTCTCAAACTGGATGTTCTGAGTTTGTAAAAAAAAAAACTAGTGGTATTAAAGTTCAAACAAAAATATTTATTAAAAATATTTATTAAAATCTTACATGCCTATACTTTTTTAAAGTGATATTTGCTGAGTTTATTCTTCTTACCAAATTTAAAAGATTGATTTAAATATTTTTTCCCAAGAGTTGTAAGACAAGTGGTACTTGAATCCATAAAGTTAAGAACCTTTTTGCACTGTCCATGGAAATCAGAAAATGTAATCCTAATTAGTTATAGAATTCTGAAATTTAAATCTATTTCTCATTATGTCATTTAATTCATGTCATGATTCATTGTACTTAAAATGCTCAATTTTCAAACCTATCTTCTGATTATTCCTTAAATATAAAATATAAATAGATTAATGAAAAAACAAATAAGTAGAAATGAGAGTAGTAGTAAGAAGTTAGAAATCAGCTTTAGTTTCTCCCTTAAGATTTATTATGTAACGTGCCATTAAGATTAGAACATTTAGCAAGTTTTATGTAATTTCTTTTGACTTATCATTATGATTCTTTTTCTCAAGAGTTTCTCAAAAATTTTATACGTACAAGTCCTTATGAACATATCAAGAGTCTTTGGTTTCTCCATGTAATTATAAAGGTGAAGTTGTATGTTTTGGGGCAAAAGGAGGGTTTTAATTTTTATCTGAACATTTTGTAAGAGAAAATTTATGATCCCTGTCTAGCTTGTGAATAATATGTATTAAGTTAATACACAGTCCCAGTGTAGAAAGCAAAATTTTTAGGGCCCTTTTATATCGTCTTATCAGATACTTTCAAATAATGGTATTTTCTCACTTTATAGCAAAGGAAACTGAAGCTTGGAGAGTAAAATGATTTGCTTAAGTTTAACAGTTGGCATTCCTTAAACAAGTTTTCTCCCAAGTATAACTGAAAAATCGCCCTTGAGATGGGGAGATGTGACAACTAAATAAATGCATTGTTGAACTCTAGATATGATCCTGGAACAAAAAGAGGACTTTAATGGAAAAACTAGTGAAATCCAAATAAAGTCTAGAATTTGGTTTTTTAGAAAATGTATAAGGAGTTAAAAATTCTTTGGGGAACACAGAGACAAAATGTCTGAAGACAACTAAGCAGTTGGAAATCTTGCATGTATGTAAGTAGATACAAGAGTTGTTTTTTTTTTTTTTTAATCCTACTGTTGCTTTTAATAGAGAAACTTTGGAAGTAACTTAAATGTCTGTCAATATTATAATGGATAAATAAGTGATTGTATAATTGGGCAGTGAGTAGTACTACTACCTATCAGTTAGAAAAATGAACTAGAATTGTATCAACAGAGTTAACTTTTAAAGTTAATGTCAGTAAATATAGCAAACTATCAAATAAAGAAAACTTTTTTAAAAACTTTTTTATTTTTAATTTTTTTAAAGATTTTATTCATTTGTTAGAAAGTGCACGCACGAGAGAGAGAGAGAGAGAGAGAGAGAGAGCAGGAGCAGGGGGAGAGGGAGAAGCAGGCTCCATGATAGCAGGGAGCCCACTGTGGAGCTCGATCCCAGGACCCTGAGATCATGACCTGAGCCGAAGGCAGGCACTTAACTGACTGCGCCACCCAGGCACCACTGAATAAGTTTTTAAACACAGTCTTTATTTAAACATGCACATGGTTATAAAATCAAATAGGATTTGTAATGAAAATGAATAGTTTCAGATCCGGAGCTCTTCTCTTTTCTTACCTTGTCCTTAAACGCCATTTGGAATCATGCTTTAGTTTTTCTGGTAGTTACTTATATATCTCTAAATAAAATGTTTATATTGTTATTTTAAAAAATACATTGTCTGTAGACATGTTCTATTCCTGTTACGACTGATGAAAATGTACCCTACCTATAGAATGCTTTTTTTATAATTTAGTTTTATTTTTTATTGGATTCATTTTTAAATGGATCATTTACATAACTTAAAAGTGTAATAGTTCTATAAAATTTATTACAAAAACCAGCAGTCCCTTCCATACCATTTACGCCCACCACCCCAACTATTGTTTGCACCCAGAGACAAGTACTTCAGACTTTTGTCTGTTTTGGTATTTGAATTGTATCATTAAATGACATATTTTTCGACTGACTTACTGATTTTCTGTTTTATGCATTGTCTGGTGGGAGGTGAGCATTTAGCCTGCTTTATCCTCTTCTACCATCAGACGTGTCGGAGTCCCTATCCTGCCTCCCCACACTGTAGTTGTGTCATTCATTTGTATAGATCAGTGTTCTGTGCTCACATTATTGTGTTTAAGTAAATGCTGTTCACACTGAGACATGAAATAAAATATGATGACTTTTCCTTTCTTTTTTTAAAGATTTTATTTATTTATTTGACAGAGACACAGCGAGAGAGAGGGAACACAAGCAGGGGGAGTGGGAGAGGGAGAAGCAGGCTTCCCGCTGAGCAGGGAGTCCAATGCGGAGTCCAGGACCCTGGGATCATGACCTGAGCCGAAGGCAGATGCTTAATGACTGAGCCACCCAGGCGCCCCGACTTTTCCTTTCTTATACAACTTTTTGTGTTCTCTGGAGTTAATAATTATCTTGCTTCTTTGCTTGTTAGTTTTCTAGGTACTTATCACAAAATCCATTCCCAGATTGTCCCCCAGTTGTTAAAATTTTCTCTGGATATATTCAAATACATAGGGTATTTTAACTTTTTGGATATGAGTCCCACAGAAGTGTGGGAATCCATTCTGGATTGGTTGCCTTCTATCTCTGGGGCACTTAAGCATCCTTCTGGGGATACTGTTTGTTCCCTATATTAGTTCCTTGTTTGCTGGATCCCTTGCCTTCCTCTTTCTTGCTTTACAACCTTGTTTTGCTGAACTGCCTTTTCAAGTAGTACCCTGAGGAAAGGTGCAGGGAACATAATCTGTGTGAGACCTCAGTGTTCTGGAAAAGTTTTTAGTATGTGCTTACACTTAATTGCTAATCTCTAGATTGAGAATAAATTTTCCTCCAGAATTTTGAAAGTGCTGATCTGTTGTCTTTTGGGCTTTCACTGTTGCTGTTAAGAAATTTCAAAATCATTCTCCATCCTTCTCTCTCTTTTTCCTTAGTTTCTGGGCAAATTTAGGACAACGATTCTCAATCTAGCTGATCTTTAGAATCATCTGGGAACTTCAACCAAATCCTAGTATGAGAGGTTTTGAAATAGTTGGTCTGGAGGGGAGCCAAAACATGGTATTTCTGAAAAGCTCCCTAGGTAGTTCAAATATGCAGCCAAGGTTGAGAACTGCTGTTTCAAGATCTTTGTCTCCAGTATACTTAAATTTCATGATGATATGCTGTGATGTGGGTCTCTTCATCCATCGAGCTAGGTACTTGATTGTCCCATTAATATGGAGATTTATGTCCTTTAATTTGGGAAGTTTTTTTCCACATTAAAACACTGTAATTGAAGTATTTTTATTTTATGTACAATGAGTTAGTATTAAGGTAGGTATCTTGGATATCTGCAGTTAAGATGGGTCTCTTGGATGACTCATTCAAGGAAGTTCACTTAATCCACCTTACTGAAGCCTCTATCCTTCATGTACTGATGGAAACACTGGCTTTACATATTGAGGCCGTATTTCTGGATCAGACCATTGCCAGTTTGAGCAGACATGGCCAGAATGAGAACCCTGGCCAAATTTCCTCAGATGGCACCAGCGGAGTTCCTGCTGACCCATTGCTCTCTTGGATGCAGTGAGGAAAAGGAATTTTGGGAAGTTTTTGATTTCCTTTCTTCAAGTTCTTCTGTTCTATTGTTTGCAGGCCCCCTGCTTGTCTCCTCTGTTTTCTATAATTTTTTCCTTTTGTTTTGGTTTCTAAGTGGTTTCCTCAGTTTAACCTTCTAGTCCTTCCACTGAATCTTTCTTTTCAATTTTTATTTTCCAAGAATTCATTTTTCCCCCATCTTTATTGAGATAAAGTTGAAATATCTCCTTGTGTAAGTTTAAGGTATACAGTGTGGTGATTTGATATATGTATATATTGTGAAGTGATTACCACAATAAGGTTAGTTAACACATCCATCAGTACACATAGTTAGCATTTTCTTTTTTATGGTGACAACATTTAAAATTTACTCTCTTAGCAACCTTCAAGTATGCAATACATTATTAGCTATAGTCCCTGTGCTGTACATTAGATCCCTAGAACTTATTCATTTTATAATTGAAGGTTTGTAACCTTTTGACCAATATCTCCCCATGCCCCCACCCCCAGCAACCATCAGTCTGCTCTGTTTCTGTGAGTTAGGTTATTTTAGATTCCACATATAAGTAAGATCATATAGTATTTGCCTTCTTCTGTCTTATTTTACTTAGCATAATGCTCTCAAGGTTCCTACATGTTGTTGCAAATAGCATTTCCTTCCCTTTTACAGCAGAATAATATTCCATTCTATAAATACATACCACATTTTCTTTATCCATTCACCTGTCGATGGACACTTAGGTTGTTTCCATGTCTTAACTGTTGTGAATAATGCTGCAGTGAACATGGGAGTGCAGATATCTCTTCAAGATGATGGTCGTTATTTCTTTCGGATATATACCCAGAAGTGAGATTGCTGGATCATATGTGGTAGTTCTATTTTTAATTTTTTCAGGAACTTCAGTACTTCTTTCCATAGTAGCTATTATCAGTTTGCATTCTGCTCAGTAGTGTGCAAGGGTTCCCTTTTCTTTCTAGCCAGGCCAAGACTTACCTCTTATCTTTTTTTTTTTAAGGTATTATTTTTAAGTAATCTCTCCACCCAACATGGGGCTCAAGCTCAATAATCCTGAGATCAAGAGTTGCATGCACTGCAGACTGAGCCAGCCAGGCGCCCCTACCTCTTGTCTTTTTGATGATAGCTATTCTAACAGGTGTGAGATGCTGTCTTTGTGGTTTTGATTCGCATATCCCTGATGATCGGTGATGCTGAGCACCTTTTCATATACCTGTTGACATAGCCTCTTTTTTTTTTTTTAAGAATTTATTTATTTGAGAGAGAAAGTGTGTGTGAGTGGGAGGGAGAGGGAGAGAGAATCTGAAGCAGACTCCATGCTGAGCACAGAGCTCAATGGGGGGCTAGATCCCACCACTGTGAGATCACGACTGGAGCCCAAATCAAGAGTCAAACGCTCACCCGACTGAGCCACCCAGACACCCCTGACATAATCTCTTATTCTTATTTTATGAATGCAGTATCTTCCTTCTTCTGGAAGGATATTAATACTTTCTTGTTAACTTTTTATCTCCCTTCCCAGCCCTGTTTCCTCTAAGTTAATTTTTAAAAATCTGTTATTTCTTTTAGCCCCCTCCTTTTATATTCAAGGCTTACCTCAGAAGTCTTCTTTGGCTGCCTACTTACTCATGGTTAAAAGTTGACTGTGGAAGCTCTGTCTGTGTAGTAGACTTGTCAGTTTTAGTCTTTACTGTGGGATGATCTGTCTGGGCCATTGCATTGGGGGGAACCTTGCTATCAGGGTCTCAAGGCCTGTCTCTCGGGTCGGTCAGATTCCCCAGAGAATAATGTTTTCTTTTTTCTTTTTTTTTTAAGATTTTATTTATTTATTTGGTAGAGAGCACAAACAGACGAAGTGGCAGGCAGAGGGATAGGGAGAAGCAGTCTCTCCGCTGAGCAGAGAGCCTGATGACCTGGGGTTCGATCCCAGGACACCTGAGCCGAAGGCAGACACTTAACCAACTGAGCCACCCAGGTGCCCGGAGAATAATGTTTTCAACTCCACCTGAGGGAAATGGGCAGAAGATGGTTGGAGGATGTTCATTTTTAGTATATGAACTCATACTTAGTCTCCTGTCTTATCTGTGTCTCTTGTCATGCAGATTAGAGACCCTGTCTCTGTTTCATTCTCTCCAGAGAATAAATCCCTTGCCTTTTGGGGGTTGGGAAATCATCTGAGGAAGGGAAATCTGCTTCTTAGACCTTGCCTTTCAAGACCTTTCAAGGCCCACCTCCACCCTCATTTCCAGAGTTGCCTGGTACCATGAATTTCCAGTGTGGTTTTTGGGGGTTTCAAGGTGGGAATCAGGTTGCTTCTTAGCTTTCCTCACCTGGCTTAGGATTCAGCTCTCTGTCTGTTGTGAAAGGCACCACAAGTTCTTTTGCCTTCTAGCTCCCAGATGTTGTTTTTTAACAACTCCGTTTCCTTTCTCCTTGTTTTTGCGGTATATCGTAAAACCAAATCCAATTACTGTCAGTGTAATGTGTTTTCAGGAGAGAGTAGAAGTAAGTTGTTCAATTTGATCTATTTAATCAGAACCAAAAAATGTGATTATAAGTGAAATATAAAGAGATAGTAAAAGGCCTCAGACTGTCAAGTCAACTTGCAAGTCAACTCTGAATTTCAGTCAGATTACTTGGTCTATGTAGTGTCTGCAGAGATCTGGCAATAGCTCGTGTTTGGTGTTCTTTGGTGGTGGATCATGCTGTAATTAGTTGGACTGAAAGTTAAATTTGGAGAAGTTATTTAAAGTCTTCTGCAATGCAGGTTGACAGCCTGTATTAAAATAAAATGTTTAGTTTAGAAACCTTAAAAACACTGTGTTAGTTACAACCGAAAGACCTTGAATTTTATTCCTTAAATCAGTCATTGACTATATTAGCATTTAAACATTCTCTTTTCTCAATATCATGTGTACCTCAACCAGATGTCATAAAGAAAACTTAAATTACAACTCATATCGATTTTTTCATGTACATTTAAAATATAAACTCTATAATGTAATGTTTCCTTTTAAGACCTTTTTCTTTAGGGAATTGGTAACAGTATCTTAAGGAACTATTAATAAAAATACTGGGTTTTATTGTTAAAAAAAGAAAAAAAGAAGGTAGTAGGAAGGGAAAAATGAAGGGGAGGAAATTGGAGGGGGAGACGAACCATGAGAGACTATGGATTGAGAAACAAACTGAGGGTTCTAGAGGGGAGGGAGGAGGGGGGATGGGTTAGCTTGGTGATGGGTATTAAAGAGGGCAGGTATTGAGTGGAGCACTGGGTGTTATACGCAACCAATGAATCATGGAACACTACATCAAAAACTAATGATGTAATGTATGGTGATTAACATAACATAATAAAATAAAATTTAAAAAATACGGGGTTTTTACAATTTTACTTAGTATTACTTATGATTACTTA
The DNA here is from genome assembly GCF_004348235.1 of Phoca vitulina. Taxonomy (NCBI): domain Eukaryota; kingdom Metazoa; phylum Chordata; class Mammalia; order Carnivora; family Phocidae; genus Phoca; species Phoca vitulina. Next base: position 27,480,404 of record NW_022589714.1, read on the forward strand.
TATATCAGGGGCAGTGTGTACCTTCTTCACTGCATATTTATTTAAATTATTTAGAAAGCTGGTCTGAAATTAGGATGTATTTGCCGAAATGAGAATAAGCAAGATTTTTAATGTTTACACTAACCAGAAACTTTCCTTTTCTTTTTGTAAATATTTTTCTCCTCTTCACGTGTTCTATTTCAGAACCTCTTTTGGTTGTTAGAATTCCTTGTGGGTGGGTTGCTTTCCCTCCATTGTTTTATTTTGAAAAACTTAACATTTATAGAAAAATTGAAGGAATATATACTGTCTATACCCTTCACCTAAGTTCACTGATCACTAGGTGCTCTCTTTATTTGGTGCTCTCTTTATTTTTAATTTTAATTGAACCATTAAGAATTAAGTTTACACATCATGATACTTTGTCCCCAAATAATTATGTATGTCCTGAGAATAAGGACATTCTCTTACATAATCGTGATGCCATTTTCATCCCTAAGAAACTCGTCTAAACTGTTGTTCCCTGAATTTCTCCAACCTTTAGACTCCATTCTCCTCCACTCCCTAGGACTCCCAAGATCCAAATAAGGATCATATGTTGCATGGTTTGTATATATCTTTAGTCTCATTTATTCTAGAAAAGCCCCCTCCTTATCAGTTATCTTATAGGATGTCCCACAATCTAGATTTTTCTTACCATTTCCTCATGATTGGATTCAGGTTAAACATTTTTGGTAAAAATGCTACAGAGGTGATAGCATGTATTTCTTATTGCATTATATCAAGAGGCACATGCCAGTGTATCCCATTAATGGTGGTGTTAAATCTGATCACTTAATTAAGGTGGTATCTGCTAGATCTCTCCATTGTAGAAGTACCTTTTTTGGGGGTATTTTTTCTGTCTTGTAATTAATGCATTATCTGTGAGTAATTAATGCGTATCCTCTTCCCCAATAGCTTTTTACCCAGTGATTAGGATCCTTGATCCTTGCCTGATTCAGTTATTTAATAGTAAAACTGGTGTTTTTTTTTTTTTTTTTTCATTTATTAGCTGGCGTTCTTCTGTAAAGAATAGCTTTCCTTCATCCTCCCCCCACCCCCCGACTCCCTGCTTTCTTTTTTTAAACTTTACTGTTGACTCATAGATTCTTTTTTTATTCAGTGTGTTAGAATCCATTGCCATTGCTATTCTTTTGATGCTTAAATTGTCCAAAGTTTGGCTCGTGGGAGCTCCTTGAAGCTGGCTTCTGTGTCTTTTTACTATGCTCTTATTAATCTTTAAGCATTTCTTTGCTTTCTGGAATAACAAGATGTTTCAAGCTCACTTTGTGCTTTCCCTGCCCCAGATCTGCAATCAATTTTTTCTCTAAGGAGTCCTAGTTTATTTCAGCGGGCCTTTGTATTTCAAAATCAAGATCTGGGCACTAGGTGTGCTTATTGCTACCTGGTCATCACTGTTTCTATGTCCTTTTAATAGGAATAACTAGGAAATAGATATCTATTTTAAAAATCATAACTTTATTACTGATATTCACTATTCAAATCTGCTACCATGGGGCTCTTTGCCTTCTCCCATTCTCACTCCCTGGTTCCCAGCAACATTCATGTGTTTCCCTAATTGCTCTCTCCTACAGCATATACAAAACAGTGCCTCAGTGACTGCACCTTATTCTTACCAGTCTTACTTGGTTTCAGGGTACAGAGATTTCACTCAGGCTACTGGAAAAGGATAAAAGGATAAAGGATTTAGTGCAAGGATACATTGTGGCCTTGGATCTGAGGCAGTTTTTGGCATTTGCCACTTCAGTCCACCTGCTCTCTTGGCCTTGGTTGGTTTTTCTTTTTTCATTCCAGGTGTCTCTGCTTCTCATCTCTCACCTTCAACTTTCCCAAGTGTGGAAGACTTTATTAGGCTGATTATTTGCTCCCTAATTTGGTCTCTGATCATTGCTCTGTGGGGCAGCTTCTGATCAAAGTACCTTTGGTACTATTGGCCAAAGGTAGGGAAATGGGCATTTCTTTTGTTGAAAGTGTCTGGCTGCTTTCTTTTGTTTGGTCTTTGTAATCATTGGGTACTTTTAGGTTTCCTGGACTAGTACAGACCTATTTTTATTTTTATTTTTCTAGTGGAGTTACAGATTCCATCACCCAGAAGTGTGGTTAATGCTGTGTTTTAAGCTCATGAGTAATTTAGAAAATAAGGTAATGAAACATGTTTTGTTTCCAGCTTGCAACTAGCACACTGTAGTTTCTTTCTGAACGAATGAAAGTCAAAACACAGAAGAGATATATTTAGTTACTGATGACATATTCTTAGAGGGAGCCCAAAAGGAAGAAAAAGGCATGTGTTCTCTGTAGATTTCTGAATGAGAAAGTGCCCAAAGTGTGTAAACTTGATGTTCTGAGAAGAATAATGGTTTTTATCTGCAATAGGTGTTACTGACAGAATTACCAAGAGAATTTGTAAAATGTAGCATAAAATAGTGAAGAGACTATAAGCTTTAAATTTTACAGACTTAAGTCCCAAATTTGGCATGGCTCATTCATACTTTGTGACATTGGGTAAATGACTAATGCATTCTGAGCCTCAGTTTTCTATTTTTGTAAAATGGACATCACAGCTCCTAGTATCTACCATATTAGATAGTAACTGTAAGTGAGAAATCTTAGAGGACTGGACAAAAAAATTTTTTCTTTTTTTTTTTTTTTTTACTTTCTGGCAAGTCAGAAATACCAGCTCTGGAGAAATAATGGATTCCCAATGTTAGTAAGTGAAAGCATGGCCAGGAAGAGTAACAGAAGGACAGTCTCTAAGAAGTGTGATCTGAACACCCACACAGCAGCCTGTGCATACAGAGAAGTGAGGGAGTATCTCCAGCTGGAGGAGGACTGCTAGAACTCTCTCTGGTAGAGGCTGGAGCCTGATACCTTTGGAGCTCAGGCAAGGAAGAGTTCCTGTTCCCGGTGGTGACTCAGTGATTCCATGCTCAATATGAGAGCTCTGGGGGCTGAGAGGTGGAAGGGGTAGATTTTCCTGTCTCAACACCCTCCCTCACCCTCCGCCCCCACAGAGTGATGTTGTGAGCCATATAAAGTGGAATTATCCTCTCTTCTTAATGAAATAATTGGAATTCTTTGCACCAAGCACTCCTAATATAGGGTTTTACTGTGTTTTATAAATATTTGTAGATAAGCACAGTATTTTCCATAGCGGCACTAGTCATAATAGCCAGCAGGTGGAAGCAACCCAGATGTCCATTCATGGGTGAATGGATAAACAAAATGTGGTCTATACATGCAGAAGAATATTATTCTTCCTTAAAAAGGTAGGAAATTCTGACACATGCTACAACATGGGTGGATCTTGAGGACATGATGCTAAGTGAAATAAGCCAGTCACAAAAAGATAAATACTGTATGATTCCACTTATATGTGGTATCTAGATTAGTCAAACTCATAGAAACAGAAAGTAGAATGGTGGTTGCCAGGGCTGGCAAGTGGAGGAGGGGTGGGGGCAGGAATGGAAGAGTTGTTTAATGGGTACAGAGTTTCAATTTTGCAAGATGAAAAAGTTCTGGAGATTGGTTTTGCAAAAATGGGAATATACTTAATACTAATGAATTTAAAAATGGTTAAGATGGTAAATTTTACGTTATGCAGTTTTTTATCACAGTAAAAAAATAAAATACACATGGTATTTTAACAGATACTGTTTATAGAATAGAGGTCTATGTGTGTGCTGTGTGTATGTATATATGTATACATATACACACAGATATATGCATGTCTACATATGTACGGCTATAAATACAAATACTTAAAATTAGATTTAAATGTATTTCATATTGTGCTATTTCAAACAGTATTTCTGCTAATATAAAAACGATACAACCTTTTTGCAGGACAATGTATATATTCATGTTGACTGAAATTTCACTTTTAAGAATTTATTATAAGGGAAAATAAGTATACACAAAGGGCTAACAAGGGTATTGTTTATAACATTATTTATAATAATAAAAAGTTGGAAGCAATTATAATTGTTAAATATTGGGAAATTGGTTAAATAGATTATGGCGGATCCATAATTGCACTGGAACAGAGTGTTGCAGAAATATATCTTGACATTGAAAAATACCTTGACTCTGGTACTTGAAAAAATGTAGATTCCATGTAGAAATGACAGAACTCAAATTTCTTAACTCTGAGTATTGTTCCATTGTCACTATAACACAGGGTTTCTCTCTTTTTTTTTTTTTTTAACACAGGGTTTCCCTTGACTGTGAAAATAATCTCAATCGTTTTTTTCAAAAGCTAGATTCCAAATAATAGTGTATCTTATACAATTATTTCAGATGCTTTTGCTTCTCGAAATATTTGATGAGGAAGAACTTAATAGAGCATTTTTCTTTGTAACTGTCATAATTAAATTTAAGTTTGTAGAGTCTGATTTTTAAGAGTATTTCATGAAAGTTGTGTCTTTGTTTCTTTCCTAATATTCATTTTATCAAGTTAACATTACAGTACTCACTAGTACAGAGAGAATTATTAAATCATTCTAAGTTAGAATCTCTTAATAGCCATGCTTCTTTTTTTAAAACAAAGTCTAGCACTTACTGAGTCATTAATAATCCCCAAATATGATGATAAAAAAAAATCCATCAGGAATTAGCATTTTTCTCTGTAAGCTTTGATTTTAATTCCAAAATGTTGGAAGTCTAATGTTATCTTTTGTGGTGTGTGTTACAGTGTTTCATATTTTTCCATGCTAACCCTGGTGAGACTTGCAGCCTGTCTTAGATAATGAAGTACTTCAGTTCATAAAATACCTCAAGCTATTTTGTATCATTTCTCCAGTGTCTAGGAATGCAAAATATTTAGTCTAGTTTGTTTTAGAGATCTTGTCTCTTGAGCTCCAACTCAAGTCTTGGTTTAATAAGTGGCCTTGAGTAAGTTACTATATCTTGCTTAGCATCACTTTACTCATCTGAAGTAAAAGCAAATAGTAAGTAGGCACATACTTAATTTTTTTCACAGAATATTGTTCATTCCAGGTGCATTTACTTTAGGCAAGTTTTACTGTACATGCCCAGATGCAGAGTCCATTGTACCATCTCATACTCTGATAGCTTAAAGATCCTGGTGCCTCACGTCCCTCATTTATAAAATGGGAGGAGTAATTGTACCTACTTCAGAGAGTTACTCTGAGATGAAATGAGTTATTACATGTAGATTGCTTGGAATACTGCTTGGCACATGGGAACTCAATAAAGCGATAAGTGTTGCTGCTGCTGTCTTTCTTCAGAGTCTGTGATGGCATTTTGTAATTCCAAACTCAATGTTTCAAGAAATAAAAATCTACAAATTAGTAGATATTTTTTACTATGCAGCAAATCATGGTTTCAGGGAATTACACTCTGCCTAGTGATCAGCTTGGATTCTGCTTTTCCAGGGGACTAATTTCCCATTGTAGTAGACTAAGATCATAAGAAGTGCACGATTCCTAGTAATCAGGATTCTCTCCGACCTTGGTGTTGAGAATTTAGGCTGTTTTCTCATGAATATTCTGATATCCATAAAATGTTTCTGAACCCATTTTCTCAGTCATCCTGGTTATGGCGATTGCTGTCTGGTCCTCTAGTGTATAATTTTAAAAAGGCCAGCACATGGCCCACCTTCAAGGGATGAATGATTTTCTGTCCCATTATTGATGGACCTTTGCTGTCAATGCATAGGACACTTCATTATTCTTAGGTACATCTTGGGTTAAAAATGTATAGGACTGGAATGCTAGGAGCTTGGTTTCAAGGGGAGGAATAATCAGGAACTGCAGGGCTTGGTGATAACCACATAGAAATCAGCAAGTAGGTCTTTGGCTCTTGTTGTGGATGGATCAGGAACTTAAACACTGCAACAAGATCAGACAGGATTAGTGTTAAATTCTGAAGAAGTCAGGTTTCCTATCTGCTAGTAGAACAAGCACGCATTTGTGAAATGCAAAGGATTTTTAAAAAATGGGGTGAACGTGAAAGTTATAAGGGCTACATCTTGTCACAGTCTAAGTCTTGGAGGTGGGGAAATGGATAATGTCCTGGAAGCAGACTCTGGTTTGGTTTTGTTTTGTTTTTACAAAATTAATTGACACAGACACATACACGCACACACACTTACTTTAACTCAGGTATGACAGTTACTGAGATGGGTACCAAGGATGAGAAGGTGATTTCTCAGAGAGTTAGCTGTAATACAATGATAGGGTTATAGAATGATAATGTTGATATGTGAATAGAGATAGATGAAGGGGCCCATAGCTGCTTGGCTTCCTTCGAGTGTAAGGAAACTAAGAACAAAATAAAAAATAAAGAAGACTTTGGGCTCCAGCAGGCTCTCAGATCTATAATCCTTTTGTTATGTTCCTGCTTCAGTTCTCTGCACAGTGATACTGCCCTGGACAATTTTGTTTTTGTGTTCAAAATTCATGGTGTTGCTTAAGGGAGACAGAGATAAAGGAGTCTCCCCAGTTCCTTGGAATCCAATTCCTTGAAATCCAAGTACTTCCTAGATTTACTCAAGCGTTGTGCTTATACATACATAGAATAAATGTACAACAATGGGATAATGAAGCCAAGGAATATGCATATTTAAATTTTGTTAAGCTTTCTTTTGCATTTTTTAGTATTTTTATAGTACCTATTATGATACAACTAAGTAAACGTTGGTTATTTCATTCTTTTCTTGTGGAGAGGGGAATGCCTGTTCCCCATTCCTGTGATGGAGATTCCATTAGGGTAGCACTTATGCCTTCCTGCACCTTTTCAGGGGAGTAGAAGTGATTTAATCTGATTGGTGAGTTTGAAGTGAGAGAGTGGGCATGTACGGCCCACTACTTCTTCCTCTGTCTCTCATGAACAAACTGCCTATAGCTTAGCCTGTTGCGCCATGCTGTAAGTTTTATGGGGACACAGTGCCCCATCTCCAGGGTACCATACTTCCTGTGACTGGGGCAGCAAGTCTGTTTAATTATTGAGCTCAGTATTGGGACACTACCTCCTTCTCTGTAGTAAGTAATGTTCTCCAATTTAGGTTTTATTGGTAATAAAGGTGACATTTTGGTCTTTTATTTGCTTTCTTCTCCTATCTTATCCATCAGTCTAAATTATTTCTCTTAAAACTTACCTCTTTTATTCATTTTATCTCATTTCTCAATTGGCTCAGAGTTTGGGCAGGGAACAGGGCTTTTGATTTGTTGGATCTCCTTAGGACATAAATGTCTTGTATTTCTTTATTTGTACTTCCTTGTGTTTCTGAGTTTAATTACATGCCATTTATTATTTGCATAGAGAAACCAGGGTTAATTCAAATAAAGTGTTAGGAACCACTACCAAGTAAAGAACAGTCAGCAATAAAGACAGGCATTTTCATCTCGGCATAGAGATGAGCAATATTCATTCTTAATTTCTAGTAAATTAATTTGTAAGGCATAATGAGCTCTGCTAGGGTGCCCAAACAGTATTTGTATATGTACTCTACTCTGTGATTATTAAAATTTCAAATCAAGCTGTCTCCTCAAAACTCACTTTCTCCTTGGGATGTCGAAGACCTTCAAGTCTTGATTTGACTGTGGATTGTAAGTACACGATTTGTTTTGTAATGCTATACTCAATAAAATCCCTACATGTGATAAGGGAGGTTTGGTGAGCAAGAATTTTTTTTAAGATTTAAAAAATAAAAATGAATAATTTAGGTATAGTATCTGTCTATTTAAAAAATATTTTTAGTATAAAGCTTAGGTCCAGAATCATCTTGTTTTTACTAAGAACATTTTTCAAAATATGGAACCTCTTTGAAATTTTTAAGAAATTTAAATGAACTTTTTTTTTTTAAGATTTTATTTTTTTATTTGAGAAAGAGAGGGAAAGCACAGAGGGGAGAGTGAGAGGGTGAAGCAGACTCCCTGCTGAGCAGGGAGCCCGATGTGAGGCTCGATCCCAGGACTCTGGGATCATGACCTGAGCCGAAGGCAGATGCTTAACTGACTGAGCCACCCAGGCACCCCTAAATGAACTTTTAAAAAGTTTTTAATTTGTGGGAAATTTGCAAGATAGTATAAATAGTTCCTGAATACCTTGTGCCCAGTTTTCTCTGTTGTTAACATCTTATGTTAGTATATACATTTGTCACAACTAATTGACAGTTGTACATAATACCTTTAATTAAACTCCATATTTGACTTGGATTTCATTAGTTTTTCCTTAATATCCTTTTTCTATTCCAGGATCCCATCCAGGATAACACATTACATTTAGTTGTCCTGTTTCTTTAGTTTCCTCTGGTCTTTATGTGTTTTTGATGACCTTGACAGTTTGAGGAGTACTGTTTGGGTATTTTGTAGAATGTCCTTCAATTTGGGTTTGTCTGATGTCTTTCTCATAGTCAGATTGGAATTACAGGTTTTTGTAAGAAGTACCACAGAGGTGAAGCGCCATGAAATCAAGGGCACACACTTTCAACATGACTTACTGTGGTGTTAACCTTGATTGCCTGAGGTTGTGTTTGCCAGGTTTCTTCCTTCCCTCATCTTTCCATACTCTGTTCTTTGGAAGCAAGTTACTAAGTGCAGCCCATACTCAAGGGATCAGGAGTTAAGCTTCATATCCTTGAGAGGGGAGTATCTACATCAGTTGTTTGGGGTTCTCTGAGGGAAATTTGTCTCTTCTTCCTCATTTATCTTTTATTCCTTCAGTCATTTATATCAGTATGGACTTGTGGATATTTATTTTATACTTTGGATTATAATCCGATATTATTTGTTTTGTTGCTCAAATCATTCCAGCATTGGCCTTTAGGAGCTCTTTTAGACTGGTTCCTGTGTGTCTTTGACATGCCCCCTGTTGCTTTGTTTTTTGAGCACTTCCTTACTTTTCTGACATACAAGATGTTCCAGGCTCATTTTGTATGTTCCTTGCCCTAGCCCTAGAATCAACCATTTCTCCAAGAAGCCTTGGTTCCTTTGATTAGAGACTGATATTAGAAGCCAAGATCTGAGCACTGGTCCTTTGAAATATTTTATCATCTATTTTTTTAAAGATTTATTTATTTATTTTAGAGAGAGGAAGGAGGAGGGGCAGAGGAAGAAGGAGAGAGAGTCTCAAGCAGACTCTGCACTGAGTGTGGAGCCTGACACGGGGTTCAGTCTCACAACCCCAGGATCATGACCTGAGCCAAAACCAAGAGTCAGACACCTAACTGACTGCACCACCCAGGCGCCCCATTGTCATCTGTTTTTAAGAGTAATGCTGCTATTTTGGAATCATATCTTATAAAACTTTATGCCTGTTTTCACTTAATAAGTGAAATATTGATTGGCATCCATTCTATGCATAATTATGATGGCCACACTTCTGCTTAGAGGTGAGACATTTAAGGTTAAGTAAACAAAGCAGCTTCACATTATGTTGGTTGTGAATTATGTTGGCAGTGAATTAAGTTATGCACGGTTGACAGTGACTACCAGAGTCATTTAGAGGATCCCTGTTGGCTAAAGAGGGTCGAGAGAGGTTCTTTACTTTGGTGAACCACTTATTCTTCCTAGTCCAGCTCAGATGGAACCTATTCCCTGTAGTTCTTTCTCTCCTTTGTGGAACAGCTCAGTTACCATCGCCTCTTCTTTCAGTCATTGCTTATCACACTGTACTGTGGAAACTGTTTGCATCTTGCTTTCCCATGAATCTGTAAGCTCCTTGAAGTCAGGGATTATATCTCACTTTTGTATGATCTTGAGCACAGAGTACAGTAAATGATGGCTTCTTGGTGTTACAGTTTTTGAGTGAACTGAATTCAATGTATCATAGATAGAGTATTACAGAATAGTTAGTGAACAATATAAATGTTTGGAAAGCTAAATAAATGTATCAAGTTTAAATAAATATTCTCAATCATAGTAAAAGAGTCACTGAACTGATACATGACTAACAAGTAAATGGACATCTTGAGAGTTCCTTGTTTCAGGACTTTAGAGGATGGTGTAGCAATAAGCACAGCTTCACCAGAGGAAGTGACATTTGGTTTGGTTTTATGATATGGGTAAAGTGTGGATGGGGCAATTGACTGGAATATCATGAGTGGGAAGTACAAGGCTTTTCCTGAGGGTGTTGGATAGGCTAGTCTGTTGTAATATAATGTTTCAATAGAGCCAGAAGGCTGGAAAGGTAAGTGGCAGTCTTATTGAAGAGGTATGTGAATGCCTTGTTAAATAGTTTGGTCTCAATTAAATAGGTCATGGGTATCCACTGGAGGTTTTGAGCAGGGGAATCAAGATCAAAGAGAAATTCTAGAAAGGTAAATCTAGAGTAGAGGTTGGAAATTGGTGGTTCACAGGCTGAATCCCGATTATAGGTATGTTTTTTCCCCGTGTACTATAGTCAAATTTTTAAATTGGTATTTCAGAATTGGGAAATTTCACTTAAAAATCCAGAGTTCAGGCCCCTCTTGGAAAAGAGGCCATTTTGTAACACTGGGCCCACATCCTCAAAAGGCACCCGTTGGCAGGAGCTGAGTGGAAGACTGACCCCTTAAGAAGGCTCACACATCCTAACATTCACCAGTATTTCCCACATCCCTATTACCTTATCCTTGGTCCACTCTAACTATATCATTGACACTGTCTGAATATCTCCTGTATGTATTCAAATGGGGGATCCCTGACTCAGAGTTGTATAAACTGTATAGGTGTATAGGCTTTTATGGTATTTGTAATAGTAAGATACAAGGGATCCACATCTGGGTGGTTGTAGAGGAAATGAAGAAAGTATATGTGTGGGGGTTGATTTTATAAAAGATAGGGTGAAAGAAGAATAAATAAATCTGGTGACCCACCACATATAAGAGCTAGGAGGCTCAAAAAATAAAAGAATACTATAGTAGTTTCTATTGCTCTATAGCAGATTACCCCAAAACCTAGTAGTTTAAAACAAATGTTACTATCATACAGTTCCTGAGGGTCAGGAATCTAGGAATGGCTTTGCCAGGTGTTTCTGGCCCAGGGTCTCCCATTAGGTGGCAAGACAAGCTGTTACAGTCATCTCAGGGCTTGGGGGGGGGGGGGGGGGCACGGGGCAGGCAGAGAGAATCTGTTTCCAGGCTCTCTCACGCACTTTTTGGCTTCAGTTCTTTGCTTGCTGTTGGCCAGAAGCCACAACATGCTCACAACCTGGCAGCTTGTTTTCCTCAGAGCCAGAGACCCAAGAGCAAGGGGGAGAGAGTGGGCACCCAAGAGGAAGACTCCTTTGTTTATGACCAGTCTTGGAAGTGACATATCATTTCTGCCATATGCAGTTGGTCACACAGACGACCCTGTGCGAGACAAGATACCTAAGGGTGTGAATAACAGAAGGTGTGGATTATCGGGGGGCATCCTGGAGGCTGGTTACCACAGTGACTCTGAGAGACCTAACTATTTGTGGGCCAGCCTTTCTGAGGGACCTAGTTCATACATGAAATGTTATTTTCGGGCGGTCTATAATTTTAATTGTTCTATTCTAATTGGCCCTGACTCTCATTGTTTACTTTGGATACACTTATAAAATTAGAGTAAATATAAGTAAGATTGTTAAAGATCATATAGTTAATTTTATAGTTTTTTAAGAATTGAGATGCTGAGGGACGCCCGGGTGGCTCAGTCGGTTAAGCGTCTGCCTTCAGCTCAGGTCTGATCCCAGGGTCCTGGGATCGAGTCCCATATCGAACTCCTTGCTCAGTGGGGAGCCTGCTTCTCCCTTTGCCTGCTGTTCCCCCTGCTTGTGCTCTTGCTCTCTCTCTCTGACAAATAAATAAACAAATCTTTAGAAAAAAAAGAATTGAGATGCTGAAAGGTAATGACTTGATCAGAGTCACATGGCTAATCAGTTGCAGTTCAAGGAATAGATGAAGATATTTGACTCATAGTGGAGTGCTGTTTCTGCCACCCAGGCTCCTGCCTTGTGCTCTTCTAGTACAGAGAGTATTATTGCAGTAAAGATGTCAGTTTAAGAAACTTATTCTCCTGGTTCAGCTAATAAATAACTTACGTATTTTTTATTCTTACTTTCTATCACATGAAATAATTCAGATATTCTATTGAAAATTTGCTCTGTATTTTTTTTTAAAGATTTATTTATTTAGAGAGAGAGCACAGAGGGAGGGGCAAAGGGAGAGGGAGAGAGACTCTTCAGCAGACTCCCCGCTGATTGCGGAGCCTGACACGGCCCCTTGATCTCACGATCCTGAGATCATGACCTCAGCTGAAGTCAAGAGTTGGAGGCTTAACCGACTGAGCCACCCAGGTGCCCCTGCTTTGTATTTTTTATTGCATAACTTTGACATTTGTTTTTACCAAATGATAAAGTGCTTATATAACAGAAATTCTCTTTAAAAAGTCTAAGATTGTATCTACTTTAAAAATTGAGATTTTGATAGGTTAGCTTTCTTCGTGTTACTCAGTCTTAATGTTTAAAACAGACTGGACGCCACAAGGTCGGGTGTAACTCTTCACTTTTTCCATTGTGGTTTCTCTTTCAGAGTGAATTTTGTTAGTAACACTATGGATCTTTTCTTTTCTCACCTGCACTATTAACACTTTGCAGAGAAGTCACTATCCCAATGTCTCACAAGCCATATGCAAGTCTAGCAATCTTGCAGTGGGGTTTTTCTCCAGATTAGAAGTTTTTAAACTGAGGTTAAAAGTTAGGTACTCCCTACCTTTGTAGGTAAAATTTTGCCTTCATGTACACATACTGTGTGCATTTGGAAGAAATTCCACAAGTATTATCAGGTTTTCTTAAAGGGAACTATGATGTAAATTATTAATGATTCCTGTTTCCTTGTTGCAGTTTTGTCCTGTAAGTGTGATTGGTATGTGCAGTTTGTGTTCATGGCAAACAGTATACAGATATTTCTAATTTTTTGGACAGGAAAATGGAATCTTAGCATTTTGCCCATAAATACCCCAAACCACAACATATACCTGACTGTTGTGATCCAGGTTTTTGTACTTATTTTGTGATTATTTGTACATTTAGAATTGTTAGAAGTAATAATTTTTATTGTTTAATGGTTTATAAACATTTTAATACTCTAGATTCAATACAGAAAATTATAGTGTTTCCTTAAATGACACCACATTCTTTGACTATTACATTACAGACAGAGCCAGAATGTCAGTTGGACAACTGCTCTTTGCAGACAATTTTAGTCACATACCAGTGTGAGGATTAGCATTACCCTAAATTGGGCACCCTGTGTAAAAGAATTTTTGAACTTCTAAAGTAATACCCAGTTTTCTTAGGTAATGTTTATAATTCTTCTTTCCCTTTTGAAGAGATTCTATTATCCAACAGGAATGCAGTTAAGATATCTCCTGATAATTGTATGGTCAGAGTTATTTTAAATGATAAGCTATTTTGGGATGTGGTAGCTCTAAGACCTGTGTATAAATTGTCCAGAAGAGATACTTTTATAAATAGAGTTTTCCCTTTCTCCAACTCCTACCTTACGCCTCGATAATTTAGTTTCCTGGCTGGTATCTGTTTACATTTTTAAAGGCAGCAGGTTTTACTGTGAGTCACATGTTAAGGGTGTAGCAAAAACAAGTCTGGGGAAGATTCTAGTTCATCTTTTGAAACCCTTATTACTTTGCAGGACTCAAAGTGAGCATGGCAGAGTTATGTTCTATCAGCAGTGGACCTGATCCCCCATCTCTGGGAAGATGTATAGAGTGAAATAGGGATCTCACTCTGAATTTTAATCTATAAACAGGTTTTGCAATTAGGGAGCAATTGTGATCTTTTCGTAAGTTAGGCAGATTTCCAACTGAACCACTGAGTTATGTTATTGAATCACTACATTTGACAGCCTGAAGATAACGTACAGTACAAAAATTATATCAGACTTTATGGTGTAATGCCAAGACCATGAGGCCTTGAAGTCAGACAGTCAGGTTTTGAAATCCTGGCTATGGCATTTTTAAGCTGGGACCTTTCATTATTTAACTTCTCTGAACCTCAGTTTATTTATCAAATTTATAGCTGCCTGGTTACTATTGCATTTCTAGCCTTCTTTATCTGTTTATGTGGAATCTAATATGAGGGCAGATATTGATGAAATGATATCTGTAAAATTATAATTGGAGTAGGTGCTACAAAGGGCAGATTTGTGGGGCAATGAGAGAATATAATGGAATTTGATAGAGGGAAGTAAGCAAAGGAATATTGAAGAGTAGCCCTAGCTTAAATTTTTGGTATAGTTGTATTGCTTACTTATGGTTTTTGATATTTTATTTCTACTCGTACTATCCTTTTTCCATGTGTCATCTTAACTCTATTTTGGAAGTGGTCAGGAATATGTATAATAAAGTAACGACAGTAATGATTTTGAGGATAAGAAAAAATTTTTTATTAATAGACATTTAGAACAGTTTTAAGTTTACAAAATACTGGGCATAAAATACAGAGAGTTCCCATATACCCCTTCTCTCTTAGTTTCTCTTCTTGTTAAATTAACATTTTGCTTTAGTGTGGTACATTGATTATAATTGATGAACCAACATTGATACATTATTATTAACTAAAATCCATAGTTAAACTGTAGCGTTGTACAGTTGTACGTGAGGTGTTGTACAGTTCTTTGGTTTTTGACAAATGTGTAATGTTTAATAAGTACCTTTACAGTACCATACAGATGAATTTCACTGCCCTAAAAATACTCTGATCCACTTGGTTATCCCTCTCTTCCTCCCTTCCCTGTGCCCCCTGGAAACTACTGATCTTTTCTGTCACTGCAGTTTTGCCTTTTCCAAAGTGTCTAATACTTGGAATCATACAGTATACAGCCCTTTCAGACTATCTTCTTTTGCTTAGCAGTATGCTATTAAGGTTCCATATCTTTTTGTGGCTTAATGCTCATAATTTGTTTTTCTTTATTTTTTGTTAACATTTAAAAAATTAAAAAATAAATTTATACCCTCTTAACCCATTTTTTATTATTGCTGACTATTCCATTGTATGAATGTACCATAGTTTATTCCTTCATCTATTAAAGGACATCTTAGTTGCTTCCAGTTTTTGTCAGTTATGAATAAAAGCTGCTATAAACATCTATTTGCAGATTGTTGTGTGGACATAAGTTTTCAGTTCATTTGAGTAAATATCTATGAGGGTGTTAATGGATTGGATGGTAAGACGGTGTTTAGCTTTGTAAGAAACTGCTGAACTGACTTCCAGAGTGGCTGTACTATTTTGCACTCCTGTCAGCAATGAATGAAAGTTTCTGTTGCTCCACATCCTTGTCAGCATTTGGTGTTGTCAGCTGTTTTGGATTTTAGCCATTTAGGCGTCATTGTTGTTTTCAGTGTGCAGCTCCCTAATGACGTATAATGCGGAACATCTTTTCATATGCTTAGTTTCCATTTGTTTATCTTCTTTGATGAGGTGTCTGTTCAGATCTTTTGCCCACTTTTCCGTTAGGTTGTTTTCTTATTGTTGAGTTTTAAGTGTGTTTTTTTTTTTTTTTTTTTTTAAAGATTTTATTTATTTATTTGACAGAGAGAGACACAGCGAGAGAGGGAACACAAGCAGGGGGAGTGGGAGAGGGAGAAGCAGGCTTCCCGCGGAGCAGGGAGCCCGATGTGGGGCTCGATCCCAGGACCCCGGGATCATGACCTGAGCCGAAGGCAGACGCCTAACGACTGAGCCACCCAGGCGCCCCGAGTTTTAAGTGTTCTTTGTGTAGTTTGGATAGTAGTCCTTTTTCAGATCTGTTCTGCAAGTATTTTCTCTTGGTCTCTGGATTGTTTTCATCTCCTGAGCAGTGTCTGTTGGAGAGCAGAAGTTTTTAATCTTAATGAAGTCCCATTTATCACTTCTCCTTGAGGGTTGTGTTATTGCTGTTGTATTTAAAAAGTCATCATCAAATACAAGGTCACCTAGATTTTCTTCTGTGTTATCTTGTAGAAATTTTATCGTTGTCTATTTTACATTTCAGTCTATGATCCATTTTGAGGTAGTTTCTGTGAAAGGTCTGTGCCTAGATTCATTTTGTTTTACATGTGAATGTCCAGTTGTTCCAGCACCATTTGTTGAAAAGATTATCCTTTCTCTGTTGAATTGCCTTTGCTTCTTTGTCAAAGATCATTTGGCTGTATTTGTGTTGTTCTATTTCTGGGCTCTGTATTCTTTTCCATTGATCTCTTTGTCTGTTCTTTTGCCAATACCACACTGTCTTGATTACTGTAGCTTTGTAGTAAATCTTGAAGTTGAGTAATGTCAGTCCTCTGACTTGGTTATTCGTTGTGTTGGCTATTCTGGATGGGATTAATTTTTTATACCTCAGGAATAAGCACTTGGTGAATATTCTGTCTTGGGAATCTTTTTTTCCCCAGTATAAAAGCTATAGGGACCTTTTAAAACATAAGTCAGATCTGTTATTCTTCTTCCAGAATCCCTCTAAGGGGGCTTCTCATTTCAGTAGGAGTCATATTGAAGGTCCTTGAAATGACTTACATGGTTCTTCAGGACCCAGCTCTTCTGTTACCTCTCTGACCTCATCTCTTAATGCTCTCCCCCCTCAATCTCTTCCTTCTAGACACAGTGGCCTCCTTGATCTTACTTGAATGCACCAGGCACACGCCGGCATAGGGCCTTAGCAGTGGCTATTGCCTCTGCCTTGAATGTCATTCTCCCAGATATCTGCCTGGCTGATTCTGTCCCTTTCAAGGCTTATGTAAGTGTCATATTCCCAGTGAGGACTCTCGGGTCATTTTTTGAACTTGAACTTGCTTCCCTCCTCCCTCTGACCCTGTACACTCTTAATCTCTCTTGACCTGCTCTACTTGGTTCATAGCCATCATCCCTTTTACCATCTGAGATACTAACTTACTTGTTATGTTTATTGTTATTGCTCATTGTCTCTCTTTTTCTGCTGGAATTTAGTTCCAAATGACAGGGCTCTTTGTGTCTCCAGCTCATAACATATAGCAGGTTTTTAGTAAATATTAATTTTCAACAATGAATGAATGAAAGAATCATTCTTTCCATTCATCACCAAAGAATGATTTGGTGATAGGGCATTAGTTGTGTGAAAGGACGCTAGGTGCCCATTCATTTGATCTTACCTGCTCCTTAAACGTGGGAACTTATAAGATGAAGTCAAAATTCAAACCAAACCAAGATAGCGTTTGAGAAAATTCATTGATTCCTGACAAGGTGCAGCTGCTTGTGGTGGTACTAATAGGTTTTGCTTACTGTGATCCTTATGAGTCACTTAAGGGCATCAGCCAAGTCAAAATAGAAGAAAAACCACTGACTCTAGATTTCTAAAACACAAACAGTCCACTTGTGTTTCTTGACTAAGAGAATTGGGATTTCCCTGTATAATCTGGACTATTAAAGGTACTACAACAGTTGTGGGGAAAGGCCTTCTGTGTCTGAGATGAGAGACTGCAGGCTTTGGAAAGCTGGCAATGTTGTCTTCCTAAACAGTACGACAGTCAAGATTTCAAAGCCAGATCTCTTTTACCCACCTTGGTATCCCAGTACCCGGCCTGGTTGGTACCTGGCATGTGGTAGGTGCTCAATAAGCGTTTGTTGAAAGGATGATTGTAAGAGACATTGTCAGTGAACGAGTGATATTTGTGATGTGAACATGTCACGAATCATGGGGGTAATGATAGCCAAGCACTTTTAGAAGAAAATGCTTTTCCTACTTTATCATAGAAATTGTATTAAGTTGTTTTTGACTTAAAATTCAGGCAGGTAAGTATTAACAAGATGTGCAGCCATAATTCGGTTAGTGTATCTTAGGGAATTGAGATTTAACTGTCATAGTTAGCAAAGATGGATTGGGGTTTTGATCCCATGAAATTGTAGTGTAAGAATGCTAAGTTGTGCATGTGCCTAGTTGAGTAAGACAAATAGTTTCACTCAGTTCATGTAAACACAGTGAACCCCAAATCAGACTTGCCAAGTCTTGAGAGGAAGTGTTATTCAGGTGTTTTTAGAATGTTTAGAGTGTAAGTGGTTTTTGAAGGAACCAATGGCGTTTTTTTCTTGCTTAGAAAGGTTGAAGAGGAGGCTGTCGTGGTTCCACTCCTGGGAAGTTTACTGCGAGTAGTTGGCAGGGACCAAGAATCGAAGTCCCCCTCAAATCCTTAGAGGCTTCTCCCAGACACTAGTAGTTCTTTTTTTTTTTTCTTTTTTTTGAAAGATTTTATTTATTTGAGAGAGAGAGTGCATGAGCATGAGCCAGGGAAGGGGCAGGGGGAAAAGGAGAAAAAGACTCTCCGCTGAGTTTGGACCCTGGGATCATGACCTGGGGTGAAGGCAGACGCTTAACTGACTGAGCCACCCAGGCGCCCCAACAGTAGTAATTCTTTAACTTGGGTCTGCCTGGCGGGCCTCAAGCTCTCTGTCAGATGTTGTAATTCATACTTCTCCACCATCCCCATGTTCCCACTCTGAGCAGACTGGTTTCTGCTGCCTCTCATTACCTCTGCCTCAAGACTCAAACCCGAGATGATCTTGCATATCTTGACTTATGCATGTACCTTTATTCTGTAACCTTCCCCTTTATGATGTCCTGGCACGCATATGTTTCCTATGTTATTCCTACCAAATGGTTGGTCAGAATTCGTTCCTTTTGTTGGTAGTTCTAGTTCCTACCTAACATGTTCCTGCAGCGACTTCTTACCATAATTCTATAAATAATCTACTGTAATTCTTACAAAATTCATAACTTGAAGATAATACAAGTTCTAAATTATTGATTTCCATGTCCAACCTATGGTGAAACTAAAAATATTTTAAAACACAAAGTTAGGGGGAAATGACATCTACAGAGATGTGAAAGTAGTAAAGGAGGTAGAAGCTTAGCTTTTAAAAATCTCATTGAAAATGGGTATTTCTTGTGGTGACCTTCACTAGCATGATGAGCATTTGTATAAGATAATAAAATAGTAGAATGTACAGGTCACAGAGTCTTAGAGGTCGCAGACTGTAGTCCAGTAATCTTATAGGTGATGAAACTGGACCCAGTGACTAAGCTGTCCATGCTCATAGAGCCAGCTAATGGCAGGCAATCATGTGCAGATTTGCTGGGTCCTTTGACGACCTCCTTTTTCACACCCTTCCTAACTTCTTGCTTTCCTAACTTTCTTCTTTCTTTACATAAATATGTGAATTTCCTCTCTCTGCTAGGCAGTGTGCTCGTTGCTGGGAATACAGAGATAAATGAAACAAGGTCATTGTTCCCATATAGTACCGCGAGTAGTGAGTAGCTGGACTTGTAAACAGGGACCTGACCTTGCAGCTTGGGGGGGGGGGGGGGGGGTCTCAGGCCGCTAGTGCAGTTGGAACATCTAAGGCCAAGCAGCATGTGAATGGGGCACTAGAAGTTAAGAATATTGACACTGACCAAAGGAGGTTGAAGAAAAGGCTGCCAGCCAAACAGAGCAGCGAATGTTATTTGCTGTTAAAGTGGTTTGACCAAAAATAGTCTCGGAAACTGTGCTTCTTGCTTTGCTGGTTGGTGACTTGCATTTTTCAGTTTAGCCACTGGAGAGCGCAGGAAAACTGGGCAGCGATGTTCACAGAGGCTCCAGCCCAGGTAGGAGTGCACCAACCACACAGGTATCTTTCTCAAAGCATCCAGGACTGTGTGTGTGGCATGTGCACACACACGCACACATGCTGGCAAAAGGTTTTGGTTATTAGGAGGGGAACGCAGGAACGGGTAGTTAGATTTTGGCTGGAGACTTATTATTCAACTGTAACTGTTGTTAGGTTTGATTGTTATTAACCTATGTATTTGTGGTGTTCAGCTATATAAGAGGGGAGCTTCCATGTTAGATAACAAAAGTATTTCCAAACCTTCAGTTAACTGTGTACTTTCAGTACATATTCTTGAAGGTAAAAAAATATAGGTGATGAAGCATTGGAGTTCCTTGTTAGATTGGACCAGTATTTCTGGAGGTCAGTGGTAGTTTACAAGATGAACCCTTTGCTTTCTGTCTCTCTGTGCCTTTCTTTCTTTCTTTTCTTTTCTTTTCTTTTTCTTTCTTTCTTTCTTTCTTTCTTTCTTTCTTTCTTTCTTTTCTTAATTAATTAATTGATCACAGAGAAAACTAGGACATGTTGACTTGATTCAGGCAGAGAGAAGAAGCACTTTCACATATAAGGCAAATGATCAGAAAGATGAGGCATGAATTAATGCTTATGTGGATATGCCTGGCATATGTAAGGAGAAAATTAGAACATATGGCCATAGATGCCAAATCCCTAAGGATATACAAGGGGGAACTACTTTCTCTAAAGATGTTATTTTCATTAATTTGTTTTAACCATGATACAGTGCACAGGGGGTGTTAAAATAAGTGCTTTTTTTTTTTAAAGATTTTATTTATTTAACAGAGAGAGTGAGAGAGCACAAGCAGGGGGAGAGGCAGAGGGAGAGGGAGAAGCAGACTCCCCGCTGAGAGGGAGCCCAGTGAGGGGCTCGATCCCAGAACCCTGGGATCATGACCTGAGCCGAAGGCAGATGCTTAACCATCTGAGCCACCCAGGTGCCCCAAAATAAGTGCTTTTTGAATGAATACAATAAACTAATCAAGAAAAAGAAATCAACTTTTTTTTTTTTTTGGTTTAACCTAAAAATATGTAAGAGTTTAAAAAAAAAAGATGTAAGAGAAAATAGTTGTGCAACTGTTTTACAGTGTTTTAAAAAATTTTTTTATTATTTAAAAAAATATTTAATTTTAGAGAGAGAGCATGAGTGCGTGTGAGCACATGCTGGGGGAAAGGCAGAGGGGGAGAGAGAGAGAGAGAATCTCAAGCAGACTCCACACTGAGCGCAGAGCCCGAGGTGGGGCTGGATCTCACAATCCTGAGATCATGACCTGAACCAAAACCAAGAGTCAGAGGCTTAACCAACTGCACCACCCAGACACCCCTTTTAACAATGTTTTTTTAAAAATTATTTTATCTTAGTTTTTTTGAGAGAGAGAACATGCACGCACATGCATGAGTGGTAGTGGAGGAGGGATAGATGGAGAGAGAGAGAATTTTAACCAGCTCCACACCCAGTGAGGAGCCCAACGCAGGGCTGGATCTCACGACCCTGACCATGACCGGAGCCGAAATCAGGAGTCAGACGCTTAACTGACTGAACCACCCAGGCACCCCTCTATTACAGTGCTTTGTTAAACAGACATTTATTGCATGACCATTATTATAATAATTATTATTATTATTACTATTACTATTATTATTGCTTGTCTCTTAAATGAAACTGTGAATGACACTGAAGGAAGGGGAACAGAGGAGTTAAGGCAGGATTCCTGTCTTTAAAGAAGTATAATCAGGAGAGGGAGATGGAAAGGATACGGTGTGAACTCTGAGTGGAGATAAGTGTATTCAAGGTTTGCAGGTAGCAGCTCTGGTGCTGGAGTCTGGAGGAGCAGGTTTTAAAGCCCGCTCGGCTGGGGCAGGAGAAGGTAGGCAGGCCACACAACATGTTTCCAAAGCCCTGTCTTACTTTCAGGTTATGTGAGTCTGTTTTAAAATTTCTACACTATAGACATCAGGGTGACATCTGGCCATGAATAGGCAGAATACTGCTTAACTAATAGAGATTACTTTTGTGGTTTTGGATGCTCAGCTATAAGGTGCATTAAATAAATAATAGCTCAGGAGTACTGAAAGCAAAAGCTATGTTCATGTTCATAAGTCAAGATTCTGTATATAATTATTGGGTAAAAGGTGATTTTGGTGGAAGATCTGATTTCTTGATTTGATGTGTCATTGAGTGAAAACCTGATTAATCCTTTTCTGAGTTGTCAGAAAGAAGTTTAAGCACAGTTGTAAGAGTTCAAGCTTATTTTTTTTCATAAGTTTTTAGCCTGGGGTTAACATGTGAAGACCCCAACTCAGATGTATATGAGTCTTAGAGGGTGAAGCCTAGGCATCTGTATCTTTTAAAAATTGCACAAATGGTTTTTTTCCAGCTTTATTGAGATAAAATTGGCATATAGTGTAAGTTAAAGCAGGATAGCATGTTGATTTTATATACTTATATATTGCATGGTTAAAGGCATTTGGTGCCAGGGTGATTATGAATACAAGAAAGCATTATAGTTGCCCTAGACTTCTGCCTTTAAGGCTACCATGAGATTTAATTCCCTAGATTGCAGTACCTACTTCCAAGGCATCTTCTGATCAATATCTGACAGCTACACGTTCAGTTGGAATTCCCATTTAGTAATTGGCCAGGGAGAAGCCGTTGAAAGAGTTTGTTGGCATTAAGGTCAACTACTTCATCTACCCCTGCCTCCAAGAAAGATTGGAATTTATGGAAATGTAATATTTCTTTTTTTTCTTTTTTCTTTTTTAGATTTTATTTGTTTGTTTGTTTAGAGAGCGAGCAAGTGAGGGAGGGAGAGAGAGAATCCCAGTGTGGGGCCCAATGTGGGGCTTGATCGCATGACCCTGAGATCATGACCTGAGCCAAAATCAAGAGTTGGCCGTTCAACTGACTGAGCCACCCAGGCGCTCCCAGAGTATTTCTTTTAAAAAATTTTTGCTTCTCTGTTACATCGTTTTAGGCAGGAAAAGTGTGTTGCTAATGTTAGAGGAAAGATCTTAAAATTTGGAGAATGTGAATGAAAGAGTATATGGGAATTCTTTGTATTATTTTTGTAACTTTTTTGTAAGTCTAAAATTTTTTCAAAACAAAAAGTTTAAAATAATTGCAAATATATCTATAAGTAGGTTTGTAATATATATGGTTGTATATCTTCATCAATTATGATGGGTTTTACTTGAATTTAGGGAATGTTACTGTACTTGTGTTTTATTTTTTTTAATTTTTAAAAATTATTTAAAAATTATTATTTATGTATTTATGTTTTTATGTATTTATTTATTTATTTCAAGCATGAGCGGGGGTAGGGGTAGAGGGAGAGGGAGAGAGAGACTCTCAAGCAGACTCTGAGCTGAGTGTGGAGCCCGATATGGGGCTCGATCCCATGACCAGAGATCATGACCTGAGCCAAAATCAAGAGTCATATGCTCAACCCACTGAGCCACCCAGGCACCCTTATCATGTTTTAAAAATGAGAGTCTGTTACTTTTTCTATATAAGAGATTAGGACAGAGTTGGCTTTCCTGTATGTACTGAACTCATCAATAAGTCCTTTTTCTACAGTCTTATTTGCAAGTGTCATCTTTCTATAGTCAAAAATCTCATTTTAACCATGATTATTCTATATCTTAATTTCTGTAAGAAACATGTTTGTAGAGAATTAACTATCTCCTATTTTTTTAATTGAGATATAATTCACATACCATAAAATTCACCCATTTAAAGTGGTTTTTAGAATATTCACAGAATTGTGCAACCATTACCATAATCAAATTTAGAGTATTTTTATCACCCTGAAAAGAAACCCTGTACCCCTTAGCAGTCACTCCCTATTGTCCCCGTCTGCCCTAGCCGTAGGCAACCACTAATATACTTTCTGTCCTTATAGATTTGCCTTTTCTGGACATTTCAAATAAATGGAATCCTATAATATGTGATCTTGTGTAACTGGCTTCTGTCTTTATTCTTCTACCTTTGTTTTCTATGGAAAACGCAGCAGATTGGTTCTCAAGACTCAGCTATTATCACTGTGGCTTCTTATAAGGGTTGGTCCTTCAGTGAAAGACTATTGATGTGATGGAAAGACCAGGGATCCAGGAACGGCCTGATAGACGGATAACATCTGATGTGTTGCTCCCTGTTTGTAGGAGAACCATCTTGTGATTTCATTAGTCATCTTGAATCATTATAATTGATTCTTTTTTTTCCTTAAAAAGGTAGTTGTAGTTTGTATTATACTGGCATTTATTTACCTAGTAGATAGGTTTTGGATTAATCTATATTTGAATTCTATTTCTGCTGGCTGTGTTTGCATTCAGAGTATCTATGTGGTGCATTTTCATTTAAAGTTTTTATGTTTAAAGTTTCCGAATTACTAGTCATTTAAGTTTTTCTGTTAGAATAAGGTTCCTTTTGAACCCATTCTATCACAACTGAAAGGAATATTCAAGGCTATAGTCTTTAGTCATTTTCCACTTCCTTCTAGATACCCAGCCAGGAGGTCAGCTGGGGCTAGTGTGACCTCTCTTGCAGTGGCTTCTGGCTTCCTTATTTTCTTTTCCTTAATTTTTTCTACTTTAGAGATTCAAAGCCAGTGATGGTAGCTTTTCTGGTTGAGCCATTTAGATAAATAGCCACGAAATGCTTTCTTTCTTTCTTCTTCTTCTTCTTCTTCTTCTTTTTTTTTTTTTTTAAGATTTTATTTATTTATTTGAGAAAGAGAGGGAAAGAACAGAAGCAGCGAGAGTGGCTGAGGCAGACTCCCCAGTGAGCAGGGAGCCTGACGCAGGGCTTGATCTCAGGACCCTGAGATCATGACCTGAGCCAAAACCAAGAGTGGGCCACTTAACCAACTGAGCCACCTGGGCGCCCCAGCAGCTGCAACGTATTTAACTCATTGAGATCCTACATCAAATAAATCATGAAAAGAAATTATCAGATTCTTGGGGAAATCTGAACTCTTTATTTCATGATATTAAGGAAGATTTTACTGTTTGAGGCACATGCTGAAATATTCATGGATAACATGATATACTGTCTGAGAGTTACTTCAAAATAATTCATGGCAGGAAAGAGTGGGTTATAGATATACAGATGGATGTAGATAGATCAGGCTGTCTGTGAGTTGATGATTGTTTAAGGTCTGTGATGGATATATGGCAGTTTATTATACTCTTCTCAGTATCTTTTTAGAATTTTTCTGTAATACAAGTTTCTCTGAAAAAGTGATGTTCGGACCTTTCCTAGGCAGCTAAATATATAGGGATCCATGTTGCAGGTGAGGTCTCCTTTAAATAGGTAATAGACTTATGTTTCATAAAAAACAAACACAACTCTTAATATCACTTGCTAAATATAGGTGGAAACCTGTGAGAAAGATGAACCCCAAGCCCTGTTGGAAAAAACACTGCTAGCATTGCCTGGCTGCCATGCCATCCCTGGTCTGCTCCGGTCGACAGCCCTGACATGGACCCGCCAGGGACCATGCCCGTGTGCAGATGCAACAGCATTCTGTTGGTCCTGCCTGTGCTGGACAGACAAAGCCTGTGTAGAGAATACAAATCTGTCCTTCTCTTGGGGATGTAGTCTGTGTCATCCAGCAAGAACAGTGCATGAAATGCTCTAGTCATAGCGCCGTTCTAGCAAAGGGAACCTGTGGTTTTTCTCTTTCAGTAAGTGTTGTCTCTATTCTCTGTTCATTGAAGCCCTAGCATGGTCTTATACTGCTTTTTGGAAGTGAGACAGAATATTTTGTGAGCTGCAAAGGATGCTGTGGAGACACTAGGTGGTATGCACGGTCATTTAGTGAGTTAGTGGTCCTTGAATCGAAGTGGATCTAACACACACTGAATATCTGCTTTGTGCCAGGCACTGTGTTTAATCCTTGTGGCATTTCTCAGCAGTTGGCTCCACTTTATAGACCTTTGTGACTGAGGCTCAGGGAGGGTAAGTAACTTCCCGGAGGTCACACAGCTGGTAAGTCGTGGGACTTGATTTTAACTTAATCTGTTTCAAAAGACCTTATTTTTCTGAATTCTACATTCATAGATTTTGATATGAAAATGTTTTCCTCTAGATACATATTTCAAAGTAATATGTGGTTTTAAATGTATTTTGAAATAAGAGTTGCACAGTTTTTTATTAATTAGTATGCTCTCAAAGTTTCCTTTTTGTTTTGAGGGGAATGAAGGAACCAGTGATCATTTTACATGCTTTGTTTTGAGTGGATTTGAGGAGGTGGAAATCCTATTTTTTGTTAATTAAAAAAATAAAAGGATATTGCTGTATTCAGTAAATGATTAGAATATGAAATGATCCTGTAAAACTGTTAGATTCTCCAGAGCTTCTCTTTGCTTAGTTATAAATGCATGACAAGAAAGGCAGGTAGAAGGAATGCTTTACTTGGCCTAGAGTAGGGTCTTTGGGGTAGTAGCTGTGATACGAGAGGCTTTAGGGCCCATTCAGTCACATTTGCACAGTGCATCTGGAACTCATTGTCTTTCAGGCTACAGTTTCTTGGCTATGTCAGCATCTTTATTGTCTGGGCTCAGAAACCCACAATGCACCAAACCAGGAAGGGAAATTGGCAGCATGCAAATGACAAAAGGATTGTAGTGTATTAGGGGTTTCTGATATTCACTAATAATATTGACTGAAGAAAATATGCCAACAGCTGATAATATAAAATAAATTATAACTACAGGGCCATTCCAGTAGTTATATAGATAGACGTTATTGCTACTTGTGTTTGATGATGTATTTCTAAATATTGGGGTACGTAGTATTCTCTTAAAAATTTACTGCAGAGATCCATAGTAACAATGGCTTAAAAATGATCACTCTTACTCCACTTGGGTAACAGTCTAGAGGTGGAGAGTCCAGGATGGTATGCAGCTCAGCAACATGTGGTGGCCAGGACTAGTATGATGCTCAGGGTCACAGACAGTGGTGGTTTTAAAACGTGTTTAGTTTCTTAGCTGCTTCTCCCGTAGAAAGGTTGTGGAGTCTTTGTCTTCTCGTCTTGATTCTGGTTGGATGCTTGACTCACTGTAACCAGTAGAATGAGGAGTTAGTGATGCTACATAACTTCCAAAAGTTAGGTCAGGAAAGCTGATGCAGCTTCTGGCTTGTCCTCTGGAACACTTGTTTTGGAGCCCTGAATTACTACAAAGGCAATTTGACGACCCCGAGGTCACTGTTCTGTAAGACCAGAGTACAGGTTACCTGTGAGTGATCTGGCTGACTGCCCCAAAGGAGCTCGCCTACAGGTAGCATCAGCCACCAGACATGAAGATGCTGCCAGGTGATTCTAGCCTCCCAACTGTCAGCCGTTTTTTGTGTTGAGTTTTACCAGCTGAGGCTCAGACCTTGTGGAACAGAGACAAGATGTCCCCTTGTACTGAGTTTGGATTTCTGATCCATAGAATTCATGAGTTTAATGAAATGGTGAAAACTTAACTTACATAGTTAAGTTTTGGAGTGGTTTGTTACACATCCACATAACACAGCCACATAACAGGGTTCCTTCGGTCACGTTGCTTTGCCATTCTAGATTGTGACCACAGCGTTCTGAGATGTTTGGCCACCACGTCTGCATTCCAGACATCTGGATAGAGGAAGTACAGAGAAAGGCACTGCCTTTCTCTTGAAGGGTACTCCCCAGAAGTAGCCCAGTTGCTTCTGCTCACATCTCTTCGGCCAGAACTTAGCCAGAGCATGGCCACATCTAACTCATGGAAGACTGGGAAACGTAGTATTTATTTCCGCTGACCATGCATCTAGCTAAAAATGAGGGCATCCATTTGTTTAAGAGAGAAGGATACATATGTTATACCTGATTAGACCTAATTCTTTACTTTGTAATTTATAAATGCTATCTATTTGTCTTCTAGGAAATTTTCTTTTTTAAAGAACTCTCAGCAGCAAGTTTGCTGGAAAACAGGTTAGTTTAGGTTAGGTTGATTAGGATTAGAATCAGCTTAATAATAATAATCCTATTTTGCAAATTAAAACAACACTGATTTAGAATGAAGTTTACTTGTCTCTCATGTAAAGGAAGTAAAACAGCAGGGGGCAGTTCAGGGCTGGCTAAGCTTGGTCTCCTTAATGCTCATTAATCCCAATGCTCATGAATACCACCATTGCCAGCAACTTAAGACTCCCTTTGCCTTTACCTTGTTCTGGGGCAGCCTTAGGGTGCTGCCTTGTGGTGCAAGATGACTGCATGAACTTTATCCATCAGGTTGGCTTCCTAGCCAGTAGGAAGGAAGAAAGAGGGAAGAAAGGATAAGGGGCTCACCGCATGTCTTTCATAGAAAATTCCTAAAAGTGGCCGCCAAGATACTTCTGCTTTGACTTCATTGACCAGAGTTTTGTCATTTGGCCACGCTTGCTGAAAGTAAAACTAGGGAGGTGTAGTTCTTATTCTAGGCAACCATGTGACCCCATCAAAATCAGGATTTCTCTTACTAGGGATTATGGTGAGAGTCATCAACAGTCTCTGCTCCACACTGTGAATTTGAAAAGAACCCTTTGGTTTACCAGAACTTGGGCCACAGTAAGTGTTGCAACATAGAAAATGCACAGTGAGTTTAAGAATGTCTTGATTGACATCTGTGTTCACATACAACTTTCAGCCATTCCTTCCTTATTATTATAAACACTTGGGTTTATAGGGACATCTGATGTTTATTAGCAGACTGCACATGGCCGTGTACAGACAGTCACTGTTTTAGCTTAAATTCTCAAAGCCTTTCCTGAAAAAGAACAATCACATTTCTAGTGTAGACATAACAGGGTTGTCTGTCATCGTTTTTTGGGAGTCCAAAATTGCATTGTTTGAAGTTCCACTTTTCTAAAGGTGTAGGTACCCCCCCCCGACCAAGAAGGGATTTTCCCCCTTTGTTTTAGAATTGAAATAGTCTGAATATTTTATCCATTTCTTGTACAAGACCAAACTAGTTGTGAGGCAGTGATTCATCCCCGTACCACATACAGTTGCTTATAGAGCTTTTGTCTTAATACCTCTCTTGAGAAAATACCATGACTCTTTGTTGTGCTCTGTATAAAGCAGCTTTTCTGCCCTGTTGCGGTAGGGTTGAAAGATGTGATTCATGATTAAGCTTGGAAATGAAAAGAAAAGATTTTCTTTAATTTTGTAACTGCTCTGGGTGTCTTCGTCAGTTCTACGTTTTCTGATTAGTTGAGAAAATTACTAGAGTTGACTCTGTTTTAAAGCTTACTCTGACATTGTGGTAATTTGAACAGTCTTTCTGTTGTTCTGACTCTCCTGGATAAAAATGCTTAGTCCTGGTAGGTAGCCTCCTTCCCTTCTTTTTCTCTGGGCATCTAGAGCTAGAGATGTGGCTTCTGCAACCTTACTTTTCTGGGGAAACAAGATACTCTCACTTACTAGCGTTCTTTATCTTCCTTTTTAGTACCTCTGCCGCCTGGGTGATGCCTCTTTCCTCCCTGATACCTGGCACCACTGATTCCCAAGTCAGCAGCCAGTCAACGTGGGGCCCATTCTTGTGGCTTAGGCCATGCCCAGCATTTGCTTGACTTCACCTTGGTTCTGCTGGTGCTACAAACTGTCTGAAGTCTGGCTAGGAAGCTCAGTTGTTCCTGGCTCACATGATCTGCTCTCCAGCCCTTGCTGCAGAGCCCTTTCTCCTTGCTAGGATGATCCCTCTGGCCAGTGCCCCAGCCAGACTCACAGGGACTTCTGTGTCTGGTCTGTTCCAAGTAGAACCAAGCATGGCCCCCTTCAGAGGGCACCCAATGCAGAACAGGGCCGAGAGCCCCCTCTGCCTTCCACATCACTCCTTACTGAACACACCTCTTTCTCTCAGGGCCAAAGCCTGGGCAGTAGAAATTGGTCCAACCTCTTGACTTTTTCTCTCTCCCACAATATACCTGTTTCATATCCCACATATCCCTGTATCATAACGTTCCTTTTAGCTAGTCCTGTGGCTTTGCTGTTACAGTTGGAAGGCGGCTATCTTTTCCATGCTGGAGGAGAATTCTGTGAGGTCCCCGATTAAAAGGAGGTAGGGATGGGGGAAAGGAATAAAGCGGTTTGTCAAACTCTCTTTAGATAAATCTGTGGCATGACTAACAAAGTTATATAGTGTTGCTGAATGATCCTATTTTGCAAGTCAGAAGTGATTATTCATTTTTTTTGGTAGGATTTCTGTAATCTTTTTTTTTTCTTAGGCTGATGAACACATTACGTCAAAAGGCAAAAGAGGATGTATGAGTAATTACATCATTTTTGAAATGTTATCCTACTACGCTTGCTTTTAAGGTGTGTGAAAATTTTAGTCTTCTTAAATTTGACATCATTGAAATCAGTCTCTTTGCTGGTAGTGTTTAGCAGGAATATGGGACTTTGTAATCCAAAGACCTGTGTTCAAGTCCTAGATACCAGCTAAGTGATGTTGGATAAATCACTCTCATCTACTAGTGCCTTAGGTTTTTCATCTTTAAATGTGAATAAGTACCTACCTCACAAATATATGTGAAATGAAGTGGGATGATTATGTGAAAGCACTGCAGACTCTGGAATGCAGTGTGATTTTATGAATACTGGTTTCCTCATCTCACGTTATGCCCATTCCCATTTGTGTACTTCCGCAGCTCCTCCTCCAAGTCCACAAGTCTGTCATGAGTACTCAAGATGACCCTGGTCCTGCTGCTCTCTGTTCCCATTCTACATGTGGTCAATAAATCTTCCCATTTTGTGTCAAATATCTATTTTTTGTTTTATTTCCTCTGTTAAATTTAAATGACTTTTTTTTTTTTTTTTTAAAGATTTACCCATTTATTTTAGAGAGAGAATGAGAGAACAAGCAGGGGGGTGAGAGAGAGAGGGAGAGAGAATCTCAAGCAGGCTCTGCACTCAGCGCAGAGCCTGATATGGGGCTCGATCTCACAACCCTGAGATCACCATCTGAGCCGAAACCAAGAGTCAGACCCCCAACTGACTGGGGCCATGCAGGCGCCACAGATTTGAGATGCTTTGATGGCAGAAGCTATATTTCATATACTTCTATCATACCCCACAATATCCCTATATCATGTTTTTCTTTTAGCAGTTCTCTCTACTTATATATTTCATGCCCTTTTGGGTATTTTCTATAGCCCTGGGGCACACTTTGGAGCTGAAAAAGATAAGCATTGGTTGGTATTACTATAAGCCAGTAAAATAGAAAAGATAATCCAATTATATGTACTTTATAATCTTATTTCCTATCTGATCCATTTCTGATTCTGGAAAGTACCTAACCTCTGAATAACGTGTAATTAGCTGAAATTATCCAGGACTTATGAAATAAAGAACATGTGTTTTAATTTATTTAAATACTTTATCCATGTGTAGTTTGACTGTTAGAAAATATTTTTAAGTCTTAGAAATTTTTCTTGGAACTATGATGTCATTTCTTTTATTACACTAAAATATTCATGTCTCAGTTTGTTTGAATCCAGAACTAATATATGTGACATTTTGATTTTGGTGAACAAGGGCTGTATCTTCAGATTATAATTAAGCCATCTCAGATTTCACATACAGTTAGTTAGTTAATAAATATTCATGAGGCTGCCAGGAGAGTGAAACCAGTGATAAAGGAGATGGTCTGTATTCAGAATCCACCAAGCACACTTATTCTCAAGGCCCTCTGGTAAATGACATGTTAAAGTAAATTAAGTCTGGATCTCTCAGTTAAGAGCACAGACTCTAAAAGGAATGTGTCGTGCAAACCCCATCCGCAGAAATAGAATTAAAAAAAAATTGTGCAAAGTCAGATAAAAATTTACCTTTAGTATGAATGTCAGTGTATTTTGCTTACACATTTTAAAAGGTCATCTGCAAAAAAGTTACATATTTCTTCTGCTGAATTAATTTCCTTTAAAAAGTTTCACTTCATAAAAGTTGTTATGCTTGCTTCCACCAGAGGTCAGTTGGAGTGGGCCCATATCATCATGTAATACTTTAGTTTCTTTCTCATCCCCATTGCTGAAAAAAAGTCTTCTTTCTTTTATAATGGAAAATTTCATTATCGGTAGTATTAAGTGGACTTCTGAAATGGTTCATGTAAACAGAAAGTTCTGTTTTAAGAAGCATTACTATCTTCTTTGCCCCTGGGTGCATTTTGGAGCTATGGGCATATAACGGGCTATGCTATTGCATCATTACTGTAACTGGATAATCAGACTTTTTTTTTTTAGGGTAGCAATAACCTATGAACATGTATCTAGTTGAACGTGTGGCCATGATACATGTTCTGTTACTTCCATACCTCATTTTGTTAGCTTGTGCTCAGTCTTTTCATATCTCCCTTACAAATCTTCTCCTGAGAAAATTGGTTAACTTAATTCAAAAATGGGTTACTGGAGAGACACCTGCGTGGTGCAGTTGGTTGGGCATCTGACTCTTAGTTTCGGCTCAGGTCATGATTTCAGGGTTGTGAGATCGGGCTCCATGCTTAGCACAGAGTCTGCTTGTGATTCTTTCCCTCTCCCTTTGCCCCTCCAGCTCATGCTCACTCTTTCTAAAATAAATAAATAAATCTGTTTAAACAAACAAAATTTGTTTGTTTAAAAACAAAACAAAAAAAGGGTTACCGGAGATCTCCTTGAAAAATCTGCAGTCACAGAAGTAGTGTGATTAACAGAAACCATCAAGAATGCTTCTGATGTTGCCATCACTTAGATTCCAGTAAATGTTTGAGATGAGTGCATTTAAATCCATCCAACAGCATTACGAGGAGCTACCATTTTATGCTGAGCATTCTCTTAGTTGCATAACTTTGATTTTTTTTTTCCAGCCTCTCTACAAGTCTTTGAAATGGCTGGTATTTTCTCCATTTTACAGATGAAGAAAATAAATCTTAAGGAGTTTTACTAACTTGCTCCTGCCCACAGAGTTAATACAACAGTGGGGATTTGAGGCCAGGTCTTCCTGCCTTCAAAGTTGGTGTGCTCTGAATTGCCTCAGTGAAGTTGTAAGCTAAACACTTCTGTGTGGCCATTTCAGAGTTCTGTTTCCTCTTCTCTATGGCATTGCTGATGGAGTCCCCCATTCCTTAGCATGGCATATCTCTACAGACCTTTTATTTGGCCTAACCACCCATAATTCTTCTGTATGCCTTGTCCATGCCTAGTCACCTTTAATTCTCTCCTAACTTTGCCTTCTTTCCCTTATCTATTTTCTTTGCTTACCCTATTCATTCTTTCCTTATACTCTCCACCTTTCCTTCCCCTACACTAAAAACACACACAAATATAAATCAAAGAAATGAAACAAAACATTAAGCTCAGCTTTACTCATAGTAGCATAAATTGCTTATTATATTGGAAAGTGTCCAACAACCATCAGCAGGTGAATGAATAAACATCCAGTTAATGAAATACCTTTCAGTAATCACAAGGAACGAATCATTGATCCATGCCACAACATGGAGGAATCTAAAAAATAAATGCTGTGAGAAAGAAGCTAGACTCAAATAGAATCTATTTTAAGTGAAATTTTAGAATAAGCAAAACTAATCGGTAGTGATAGAAATCAGATTGGTTGGGTGGGGGGATGTGAGGATGGATCGCAGAGGACCACATGTTATATAACTTGTTTTGGGTGCTGGGTATAGGATGCAAACAACTGTCAAAACTCTTTGAAGTGAACAGTTAGCGTTTACTTGTTTTATTTTGTTAGTTAAACCTCGATTAAAAAAAAAATCGGCTAAGCTCCTTTCGCACAGTTCTGTCATAGCTTATCACGAAGTTTTGCAGTTTGGCTTCACAGTCTCTTCCCCACTGGACTGAGGCAAGCTGTATGACTCATTCCATTTTGTATTTGCCCGTGTTTAGCACTCGCCTGGCACTTAGTTGGTTCTCAAGAGATGCTTGTTGAATTAATGGACTGCTACCTTCTGAAAAAGCCTGGCTCATTAAAAAAAAAAAAAAAAAGATTGGGTTTAGAAATAGTAGGGGCCCCACTGAGATGTTTAATACATAGGGGCATGTAAATCTAAGCTTTTTAGGAGATACAATTCAAGCCATTACTAATTTAGTTACAGAGATTTGTATATTTAAAAAAATGGAGATTGAATGTGTATATTTTTAGTGGTTTGAGTCTTTTAGTCATTACCTAACAGGTGATGTCTGAAGTTTATTTTATTTTTTAAGACTTATTTATTTATTTGAGAGAGAGAGAGTATGAGCGAGCAGGGGAGGAACAGAGGGAGAGGGACAAACAGACTCCATGCTAAGCACAGAGCCAGACTCCGGGCTCGATCCCAAGGACCCCGGGATCATGACCTGAGCCGAAATCAAGAGTCAGACGTGCAACCAGCTGAGCCACCCAGGCGTCCCTGAAGTTTAAACTAACAGTTTCTCAATGCTCTCCCTCCACCTTTTCTTTTGGAATAAGTTTGGACTGGAGCAGTTCCCTGAGTCACACCTCTGGCCTTAGGGGCCTTGCAAATACTTCATTATTGAAATAAATTTTAGTTTACAAAGTTCATTTAAATAGCCAGGCATAGGTTGCTGAATGCTCAGTTGGTTTATAGCTAATGGGCCACATGGTGGTGCCTTGTCCTCTGAGGGAACTTGGTAGCTTTTCTCTTGGGGAAAATTCCTCAGTATTTTAAATGCTGCCTGAGTCTGGTAGTTCAGAGTTAGCTACCCATGTTCAAAATGACACCAGTAGCAGTCAGGAAAGGTAGGGCATAAGACATTTAAAAAAATTTTTGTACAAATTGAGGGGTTTTAAAAACAAAAATCTCACAAGAATGCCTGCTGTGCAACCCACCCTTTCAATTGTAAAAAAAATTATATATAAATATTTCTTGAAAAAAAATTAGAAGAAAATATTGATGTTGTAATAGGTATTTTCATGTCACTGAAACTTTTTTTTATTATGTTATGTTAATCACCATACATTACATCATTAGTTTTTGATGTAGTGTTCCATGATTCATTGTTTGCGTATAACACCCAGTGCTCCATTCAATACATGCCCTCTTTAATACCCATCACCAGGCTAACCCATCCTCCCACCCCCTCCCCTCTAGAACCCTCAGTTTGTTTCTCAGAGTCCATAGTCTCTCATGGCTCGTCTCCCCCTCCGATTTCCCCCCCCTTCATTTTTCCCTTCCTACTATCTTCTTTTTTTTTTTAACATATGATGTATTATTTGTTTCAGAGGTACAGGTCTGTGATTCAACAGTCTTACACAATTCACAGTGCTCACCATAGCACATACCCTCCCCAATATCTATCACCCAGCCACCCCATCCCTCCCACCCCCCACCACTCCAGCAACCCTCAGTTTGTTTCCTGAGATTAAGAATTCCTCATATCAGTGAAATCATATGATACATGTCTTTCTCTGATTGACTCATTTCGCTCAGCATAATACCCTCCAGTTCCATCCATGTCGTTGCAAAAGGCAAGATTTCATTCCTTTTGATGGCTGCATAATATTCCATTGTATATATATACCACATCTTCTTTATCCATTCATCTGTCCATGGACATCTTGGCTCTTTCCACAGTTTGGCTATTGTGGACATTGCCGCTATAAACATTGGGGTGCACGTACCCCTTCGGATCACTACATTTGTATCTTTGGGGTAAATACCCAGTAGTGGAATTGCTGGATCGTATGGTAGCTCTATTTTTAACTTTTTGAGGAACCTCCATACTGTTTTCCAGAGTGGCTGCACCAGCTTGCATTCCCACCAACAGTGTAGGAGGGTTCCCCTTTCTCCGCATCCCCGCCAACATCTGTCATTTCCTGACTTGTTAATTTTAGCCATTCTGACTGGTGTGAGGTGGTATCTCATTGAGGTTTTGATTTGGATTTCCCTGATGCCGAGC